>NC_060280.1:90528405-90628826 GCF_021613505.1 Equus quagga
AGAGGATCCCGGTGAGAGGAAATGCACACAGGAGGGCAGTGGCCACAATACAAGGAGATATTATTGATGAGAGTGTCAGAGCAGGCCACCTTGAGAACCTGAGCCAGTTCACAGAAGAAAGGTGGAATTTCAGTGCCTATGCAGAAGGTCAGTCGCACCATCAGTAGAATATGAAACAGGGAGACAGATAAAATGATCAACCAACACATCAGAACCAAGATGCAGCAGAGTCGTGGGTTCATGATGACCATGTAGTGCAGGGGGTGGCAGATGGCCACAAATCTGTCATAGGCCATCATAGTCAGGAGGAAACTATCCATTCCAGCAAAAACCATAAAAAATACACCTGAGTGAGACATCCTGTGTAGGAGATGTTCTTGCTCTGTGTCTGGATGTTCACTAACATCTTTGGGATGATTGTGGAGATGAAGCAGATGTCAACAAAGAACATGTTTGAAAGGAAGAAGTACATGAGGGTGTAGAGGTGAGAGTCATAGCTGATAGTCAGGATGATGAGCAGGTTCCCGAGCACAGTGACCAGGTACATAGACAAGAACACCCCAAAGAGCAAGGGCTGCAATTCTGGATCCTCTGAGAGACCCATGAGGAGGAATTCTGATACTTCTGTGTGGTTTCCTGCTTCCATGTAGCTGGTGTGGAAGAAAGCAGAAATAATGTTTAATGAACATGCAACTGACACCTTAGCTAGAAAGCATCACTTGATTCCACCTGTAGCTGGACAAACTTCACCCTCTGTTGAGTCTTTCCAATGAATGATTCCCTCAATCAATTAGTACCCATTTCCATTTTATATGTGTGTAACAGACTTTCTTTAATTAAGCAGAAATCTCTCTCTCTTTACCTCCTACTCACTGGTTCTAATTTTCCTATTCAAATCTGTGGACATAAACCAATTTTGTCTTTGATATGACTCTTCCAACATCATTGAAGACATTGAAGAACTTTTCTTGGGTACTCTCCCTACTTCCTTCATTCTAATAACTGTAATAGTAATTAAGACCTGGGGTTTCAACCCAGACAACCTTAACTCTGTGATCTCATGCTTCCTATTGATGTTACAGTTGACTCTTATATGCCATAATTTTTTCTTTCTAAAAATGTAATTGCTGCATTACCTTCTTTGCCAGGTTAGAAATGCCTTTATGGAGGAGTGACATCAGCATCATGGCAGAGTAAGTTGTTCCCTCTGTCTCTCCCCTCTAAGTTATAACTAAACAGATGTCCATTAACCAAAAGAGGATTCTCTACACAAGACATCAGGATACCTGAGAGATTCATGCAGCTATATATTTGAAGGTGGGTGGACAGGACCTTCAGGAATCAGTGAAACTAAAGGAGTGGGCCCCGCCCCCTTGCCAGCAGCAGTGATCCAGGTCATACAACTTGACACAGTAGCCAGCACAACTGTGAGTGGAAGAGGGCCAGCCCAGGCTGCATGCAAACACTTTTGGAGAGGTAGCCCAGCCTGAGGGTGTACCAACACACTACAGCTGCTGAACCCTTGCAAACACTCCCCATTGAATAGCAGCAGCTCAGCTCACACAAAGGCACCCTGCCCACTGAGCACAGCAGCCCTGCTCACATGAGAAAAACCTGCCAAGTGCCTACAGCTAGCCCTTGTGAACCCAGAGCAGCCCAACAGGCACAACTACCAGCAGATGCCACGAGAAAAAAACCACATCTCCTACCCACCCTGCCATGATAACAGTGGAATCTGCAACCAGATACTATGACTAATGTGCTGGGAGAGGACCAATTCGTCAACAACACCATGAAGAACTACCATAACACTACAGAACAGAAGGAAAATGGTAAGACTCCAGAAACCAAGCTTGAAGTCACAGAAGATTACAATCTAAATGACAGAGAATTCAAAATAGCTGTCATAAAGGAACTTGGCGAGTTACAAGAAAATGCAGAGAGATGGTGTCAAGATGGCAACATAGGTGGACTCTGAACTCACTTCTTCCCATAGACACACAAATTTACAACTACTCTTGGAACAATTACCCCTGAGAGAGCTGAAACCTGGATAAAAAGAACCCCCACAACAAGGGATTGTGCTGAGTAAGAAGGAAAAAGCAAAAATACATTTCTGGAGAGAAAAAAAGCCATCTTTGAGCCACAGTGCTTCATGGCAAACTGGGAGCAATGCTTAAGGTATGAAGCCTTCACTGGTGAAGTGGGGGATCTGAGCAGGGGAGCATTACCACTATAAACAGCTTTTGGACTCAGTGCAACTGAGACAAGGGTCATAATATCTGGCTTTGCTGACTATTAACTACAACAGAGAATACCCCCAGAAAAGCTACTGGACATAAGGGAAAAAAGCCTGCTCTTAAATGGCCCACACACAAATTCACCCATTTCAGAAAGCAGCCTAAAATCACCAGAAAGAAATATGCAGTCTTTTGGTGAAAAGAGACTCTCTTGATAGGTTATGTATGCACTTCAGTGAGAGATGAGAACTTCCTAGGGACTGAGACATTGGTGGTAGCTGTTATTGTGACCTATTATAGGCATGCTGTCACAGAAAGAGCCCAGGGGTCTGCCCCACCCACTAGAGCACTGATTTAATTCAGTTCAGCCAGGGCAGGCAGCCCATGATAGGGACTAGCTCCACCCAACAGCAAGCTCTCAGGCAACTTGTGAGGCCACATAGGTAGCGTGCCTGGAAACTCTTCCATCACGCAAGTGGGTCTGCCTCTGTGGAGCAGGGCATTCACAAGGGTCAGACCTGCATTGGTGGAGTGTGTGGGTCCACTGTAGTAGGGTGACTGGGTCCATCTCAGTTAGTCAGAGCACAGACGCGGTGCAGGACTGTGTTGACTGGGTCTGTGGCTCTGTAGGCAGTGGGGTTTGTCAGCTTCAGCAGACTTTTGCTTCTCAAACAATCACATAGGGGATCAGCCCTACCTTCCAAAGCCTGAAAAAATTGTGTGCTTTCATGCCTGGAGCCAGCCCCAAACAGCTACAGGTCTGAGAAAGTTGACAACAGCCTCCCAGGATGGATGCTTTACAGCAATTATAAGCTTCTGAACCTAGTAACCACCTACACTGGGGTCTTACTCACTTAAGAGAAACACTGCAACAGGAATGTGCTATTAGATTTTGCAGCCAAATGTGCTAGGGCTCCCCACATCCAACAACGTGAGTGAAGGGTTCATAGAAGCAACAAGCTGCTGAGCATTACAACCAGCTGGCCAGGGGGACAGCCTAGGCTCCCCAGGGACCTGACAGAAAGCAACACTGACACAATATAAGGACACATGTACCCGACACAGGGGACACTCCTGGAACATTTGCAACTAATGACAAGAGGGAAGCACACTGCTGGGCCTCATAAGGGATCTCTTACATAAGGTCACATTTCCAAGATCAGGAGACATGGCTGACCTAGATATAGACACAGAGAAAAGAGGAAAATGAGGAGGAGAAAGAATATATTCCAAGTAAGAGGACAGGACAAAACCTCAGGAAAAGAACTAAATAAAACAGAGGTAAACAATCTACCTGACAATGTGTACAAACTAAGAGTCATAAAGATGCTTACTGATATTGGGAGAAGAATGGATGAACTCAGACAGAACTTCAACAAAGAATTGGAAAATACAAAAAAGAACCAATTAGAAATGAAGAATACAATATAGGAAATGAAAAGTTCATTAGAGGGACACAAAAGCAGAGTAAATGATACAGAAGAATGGATCAGCAAGCTGGAGAAAAGATTAGAGGAAATCACCCAAGCTGAACAGAATAAAAAAAAGAATTACAAAGAATAAGAACAGTCTAACCTCTGGGACAACATCAATCACACTAAAATCCATATTATAGGTGTCTCAGAAGGAGAAGAGAGAGAGACAAAGTGGCAGAGAACCTATTTGAAGAAATAATAGCTGAAAACTTTCCTAACCTAAGGAAGGAAACAGACATCAAGGTAGAGGAAGAACAGAGAGCATCAAACAAGATAAACCCAAAGACACCCACACCAAGGCACGTTATAATTAAAATGTCAAGAATTAAAGATAAAGAAAGAATCCAAAAAGCTGCAAGAGAAAGGCAACAAGTTACATATAAAGGAACCCCCATAAAGCTATTAGCTGACTTCTAAGCAGAAACCCCAAAGGCTAGGAGCGAGTGGCATGATATATTTAAAGTGCTGAAAGGAAAAAACCTACAGCCAAGAATATCCTACCAGGTAAGGTTATCATTCAGAATAGAAGGAGAGATAAAGAGTTTCCCAGACGAGCAAAAACAAAGAGTTTATCACCAAGAAACCAGCCTTATAAGAAATGCTAAAGGGACTTTTTTAAGTTGAAAAGAAAAGACCACAAACAAGAATAAGAAAGTTATCCAAAAAAGCAATAAAATCAATGGCAAAGCCAAATAAACAAAAAAGGTAACAGATCAACCACCTATGAAGCTAATATGAAGGTCAAATGACAAAAAGTACTAAGATATCTATTTCCAAGATAGGAGGGTAATGGATATATGTACACACACACAAAGAGGTTATATATGATACCAAAAACATAAAATCTGGGAGGAGGGGAGCAAAAGACTAGAGCTTTTAGCAAGAGGTCAAACTAAAGAAACTACCAACTTGATATAGACTGCTACATACAAAGGTTATTATATATGAAATACATGATAATTACAAACCAGAAGCCTATAATAAATACACAAAAAATTAAGAGAAAGGAACCCAAACATAATACTAAAGAAAGCCACCAAACCACAAGGGTGGAGAGCAAGAGAAGAAGAAAGGAACAGAGAACTACTAAAACACCCAGAAAGAAAGTAACAAAATGGCAATAAGTACTTTCTTATCAATAGCTACTTTAAATATCAATAGACTAAATACTCTTATCAAAAGGCTTAGGGTGGGTGATTGGATAAAAAGAACAAGACTCATATATATGCTGCATACAAGAGACACACTTCAGAACTGAAGACACACATAAACTGAAAGTGAAGGGCTAGAGAAAGATACTCAATGCAAATGGCAATGAAAAGAAAGCTGGAGTAGCAATACTTATATCAGACAAAACAGACTTTATAACAATAACTGTAGCAAGAGACAAAGAAGTGCACTAAATAATGATAAAGGGAACAATCCTACAAGAGGATATAACAGTTATAAATATGTATGCACCCCACATAGGAGCACCTAAACATATAAGACAATTATTAGCAGATGTAAAAGGAGAAATAGACAGTAACATAATAATAGTAGGGGACTTTAACACTTTACTTACACCAATGGATAACTCATCCAACAGAAGATCAATAAGGATATATTGGCCTTAAATGACACATTAGAACAGATGGACTTAGTAGATATACACAGAACATTCCATCTCAAAACCACAGAATACACAGTCTTTTCAAATGCACATGGAACATTCTCCAGGATAGAGCACATATTAGGCCACAAACTAAATCTTTACAAATTTAAGAAGACTGAAATAATACCAAGCATGTTTCCTGACCACAGCAGTAGGAAACTAGAAATCAAAAAAAGGAGGAAAATTGGAAAAGCCACAAAAATGTGCAGATTAAACAAGATGCTACTGAACAACAATTGGGCCAATGAAAAAATCAAAGGAGGAATCAAAAAATATCTAGAGACAAATGAAAATGAAAATACAGCAAAGCAAAATTTATGGGATATGGCAAAAGCAGTTCTAAGAGGAAAATTAACAGCAATACAGGACTACGTTAACAAACAAGAAAAATCTCAAACAAACAATCTAACAGTGCACCCAAAGGAATGGGAAAAAGAAGAAGAAACAAATCCAAAAGTCAGTAGAAGGAAGGAAATAATAAAAATCACAGCAAAAATTTAAAAAAGAGACTAAACAAACAATAGAAAAAATCAATGAAACTAAGAGCTGGTTCTTTTAAATGATAAACAAAATTGACCAACCTTTAACTTGACTTACCAAGAAAAACAGAGAAAAGAATCAAATAAATAAAATCAGGAATAAAAGAGGAGAAATTACAACAGACACCACCAAAATGCAAAATATTATAAAAGAACACTACAAAAAACTATACACCAACAAACTGGATAATCTAGAAGAAATGGATAAATTCTTAGAATCATAAAACTTTCCAAAACTGAATCAAGAAGAAATAGTGAATTTGAATACATCAATCACTAGTAAGGAGATCAGAACAGTAAAAACTCTCCCAGAAAATAGGAGTCCAGGGCCAGATGGCTTCACTAGTGAATTCAAAGAAGATTTACTATGTAGCCTTCTTAAACTCTTCCAAAAAATTTAAAGAAGTGGGGAATCTTCCTAATTCTTTCTATGAAGCCAACATCACCCTGATACTAAAAACAGACAAGGACAACACACAAAAAAAGAAATTAAAGGCCAATATCACTGATGAACATCAATGTAGTAACCCTCGACAAAACACTAACAAATTGAAGAAAACAATACATTAAAATGATCATACACCATGATCAAGTGGGGTTTATGCAAGGGATGCAGGGATGGTTCAACATCCACAAATCAATCAACATGATACACCACATTAACAAAATGAAGAATAAAAATCACATGAACATCTCAATAAATGCAGAGAAATCATTTGACAAGATGAAGCATTCATTTAAGATAAAAACTCTGAATAAGATGGGTATAGAAGGAAAGTATCTCAACATAATAAAGGCCAAAAATGACAAACCCACAGCTAACATCATTCTCAATGGAGAAAACTAAAATCTATCCTTCTAAGAACAGAAACTAGACAAGGATGTCCACTTTCACCAATTTTACTTAACATAGAATTGGAAGTCCGAGCCAGATCGATCAGGCAAGAAAAAGAAATAAAAGGGATCCAAATTGGAAAAGAAAAAGTGAAACCATCACTATTTGCAGATGACATGATTTTGTATATAGAATAGTCTAAAGCATCCACCAAAAAACTTTTAGAAATAATAAATGAATACAGTAAAGTTGCAGGATACAAATCAACATACAAAAGTCAGTTGCATTTCTATACACTAACAACGAAGTAGCATAAAGAGAAATTAAGAATACAATCCCATTTACAATTGCAACAAAAAGAATAAAATACCTAGGAATAAACTTAACCAAAGAGGTGAAAGATCTGTACACCGAAAACTATAAAACATTGTTTAAAGAAATTCAAGACTGAAAGAAATGGAAAGATATTCCATGATTTTTGTTTGGAAGAATTAACATAATTAAAATGACCATACTTCACAAAGCCATCTACAGAGTCAATGCAATCCCTATAAAAGTTCCAACACTTTTGTCAGAAATAGAAGAAAGAATCCTGAAATTTATATCGGACAACCAAAAGACCTGAATAGCCAAAGGAATCCTAGGAACAAAAAACAAAGCTAGAGGTATCACACTCCCTGATTTCAAAATATACTCCAAAGCTATAGTAACCAAAACGGCATGATACTGGCACAAAAACAGACATGCAGATCAATGGAACAGAATCGAGAGCCAGAAATAAACCCACAGGTATATGGACAGATAATTTTTGACAAGAGAGCCAAGAAAATACAATGGAGAAAGGATAGTCTCTTCATTAATGGTATTGGGAAAACTGGACAGCCACATGCAAAAGAATGAAAGTAGACCATTATCTTACACCATACACAAAAACCAACTCAAAATGGATTAAAGACTTGAATGTAAGACCTGAAACAATTAAACTACTAGAATAAAACATAGGCAGTATGCTCTTTGACATCAGTCTTAGCAGTATTTTTTCAAATACCACGTCTGACTGGGCAAGGGGAATAAAAGAAAAAATAAACAAATGAGACTACAGCAAACTAAAAATCTTCTGCACAGCAAAGGAAACCATTGACAAAATGAAAAGACAACCTAACAATTGAGAGAAGACTTTGCAAACCATATATCAGATAATAGATTAATATCTAAAATATACAAAGAACTCATGCATCTCAACAACAAAAAAACTAACAAGCCAATTTTAAAAAAGGGCAAAGATCTGAACAGAAGTTTCTCCCAAGAAGATATACAGATGGCCAATAGGCACATGAACAGATGGTCAACATCATTAACTATCAGAGAAATGCAAATCAAAACTACAATGAGATATCACCTCGCTCCCATCAGAATGGCTATAATTAACACAGGAAACAATAAGTGTTGGAAAGGATGTGGGGAGAAGGGAACCCCCGTACACTGCTAGTGGGAGTGGAAACTGCTGCAGGCACTATGGAAAACAGTGCAGAGTTTCCTCAGAAAATTAAGAATAGATCTACCATATGGTCCAGCTATTCCACTGCTGGATATTTATCCAAAGAACTTGAAACACAAATGCGTAGAGATACATGCACTCCTATGTTCACCACAGCATTATTCACAATAGCCAAGACTTGGAGGCAACATAGATGCCCATAAAGGGGTGGGTGGATAAAGAAGATGTGGTGTATGTAGACCATGGAACACTACTCAGCCATAAGAAATTATGAGATCTGGCCATCTGTGACAACATGGATGAAACTTGAGGGTATTATGCTAAGTCATAGGGAGAAAGTCAAGTACTGTATGATCTCACTCATAAGTAGGAGATAAAAACAACTACAAGCCAACACATAACAGCAGAGATTGGATTAGTGGTTATCAGAGGGGAAGGAGGAGGGAGGAGAGTGAAAGGAGCGATTAGGCACATGTGTGTGGTGATGGATTGTAATTATTCTTTGGGTGGTGAACATGACGTAATCTACCCAGAATTTAAAATATACATGATGTACACCTGAAAGTTATATAATGTTATACACCAACGTTACTGCAATAAAAAAAAAGGGATCATACACCATGATCAAGTGGGATTTATCCAGGGATGCAGGGATGGTTCAACATGCACAGGTCAATCAATGTGATACACCACACTAAAACATGAGGAATAACAATCATATCATCATCTCAATAGACACAGAGATAGCATTTGACAAGATCCAACATCCATTTATAATAAAAACTCTCAATAAAATGGTAATAGAAGGAAAATACCTCAACGTAATGAAGGCCATATATGACAAACATAAAGCCCACATCATACCTAATGATGAAAAACTGAAAACCATTCTTCTGAGAACAGAAAGAAGACAAAGGTGCCCACTGTTGCTACTCTTATTCAACAAAGTACTGGAAGTTTTGGCCAGAGCAATTAGGCCAAAAAAAGAAAAGAAAACCCATCCAAATTGGAAAGGAAGAAGTAAAACTTTCGCCGTTTGTAGATGACATGATTCTATATATAGAAAACCCTAAAGAATCCACCAGACAAGTATTAGGAATAACAACTACAACGAAGCTTCAGGGTACAAAATCAAAAATTACAAAAATCAGTTGCATTTATCTACGCTAATAACAAACTAGCAGAAAGAGAAACTAAGAATACAATCCCATTTAAAATCACAACAGAAAGAATAAAATATCTAGGAATAAATTTATCCAAGGATGTTAAAAATCTATACACCAAAAACTATAACACATTATTGAAAGAAATTGAAGAAGATGTAAAAAATGGAAAGATATTCCATGCTCATGAATTAGAAGAATAAACATAGTTAAAATGTCCATATTACCTAAAACAATCTACAGATTCAATGCAATCTCAATCAGTATCCCAATGACATTCTTCATGGAAATAGAATAAAGAATCCTAAAATTCATATGGAGCAAAAAAACCCTGAATAGCTAAAACAATCCTCAGAGAAAATAACAAAGCTGGAGGTATCACAATCCTTGACTTCAAAATATACTACAAAACTATAGTAATCAAAACAGCATGGTACTGGTACAAAAACAGACATATAGGTCAGTGGGACAGAACTGAAAGCCCAGAAATAAAACCACACATCTATGGACAGCTAATCTTCCCCAAAGCAGCCAAGAACATACAACAGAGAAAGGAAAGTCTCTTCAACAAATGTCGTTGGGAAAACTGGACAGCCACATGCAAAAGGATGAAGGTAGAACATTATCTTACACCATACACAAAAATTACCTGAAAATGGATTAAAGACTGGAATGAAAGACCTGAAACCATAAAACTCCTACAAGAAAATACAGGCAGTACAATCTTTGACATCAGTCTTTGCAATATCTTTTCAAATACCATATCTACTCAGGCAAGGAAAACAAAAGAAAAAATAAACAAATGGGACTACTTCAGACTATAGAACTTTTGCAAGGCAAAGGAAACTATGAACAAAATGAAAGACAACCCACCAGCTGGGATAAAATATTTGCAAATCATATATCTGACAAGGGGTCAATTTCCAAAATATATAAAGAACTCATACAACCCAACAACAAAAAACCAAACAAACTAATCAAAAAATTAACAGAGGATGTGAACAGAGATTTTTCCAAAGAATATGTACAGATGGCCAAGAGGCACATGAAAAGATGTTCCCCATCACTAATTACAATGGAAATGAAAATCAAAACTACAGTGAGATATCATCTTATACCTCGAAGAATGGTTATAATTAACAAGACAAAAAATAACAAATGTTGGAGAGGATGTGGAAAAAAGGAAACCCTCAAACACTGCTGGTGGGAATGCAAACTTGCTCAGCCACTATGGAAAACACTATGGAGATTTCCCAAAAAATTAAAAATAAATACCATATGATTCAGCTATCTCAGTACTCGGTATTTATGCAAAGAACATGAAATCAACAATTCCAAGAGATTTATGCATCCCTGTTCATCACAGCATCATTCACAATAGCTAATTCATGGAAGCAAACCAAGTGCCCATCAACTGATGAAAGGATAAAGAAGATGTGGTATATATGCACAATGGAATACTCTGCCATAAAAAGGAGAAAATTGTGTCATTTGCAACAACATGGATGGACCTTGAGGGTATAATGCTAAGTGAAATAAGCCAGACAGAGAAAGACAAACACCATAATGATTTCATTCATATGTGGAAGATAAACATACACATGGATAAGGAGAACATGTTAGTGGTTGTCAGAGGGGAAGGGGATGGGGGAGAGGTTGAAAGGGGTAATGGAGCACATATGTATGGCAATGAACAATAACTAGACTATTGGGGGTGAGCATGATGCAGTCTATTAGAAACTGATATATACCCAATGTTATAAGCCAATATGACCTCAATAAAATAATTAAATAAAAGAAATGCCTTTATGCACAGTAGGATCTCAATAAATGATAACTATTATTATTAATATGTTCCTTTTATGACAATTATTTTTTATGTATAACCCTCTTAAAGCACAGTACAGAGCTGTGATTTAGAAAATGGGATCTTGAATAAGACTTCCTAGAAGAGAATTTTGTTCCACCAACCTACTATCTGTATGATCTTGAGAAAGTTAATCGCTCTTAGCTGCAGATACCTCACCTCTACAATAGGAGTTGTAAATATTCCCTACATTGTAACACTAATGAGTGAATTAAATGAGATGATGCACGTAATTTTTCTTGTGATTCCTGTGACATACAGTTGACACTTGTTAAATGGGAGCTTCTGTTCTTAATTTCACAATAAATCTGTCTCACAAGTCTATCAATTATCAAATTTCTCTTAAACTGGGGCAGTCATTAAAGATGGATTCTGATCATTATAAGCACAACAGGTCTGTTACCTCTTTTGGTTACCATGCAGCACTAATTAATGAAGATCCCTATGTCTCCCTCTTTCCGAGATGGCCTGCCAGGCGCATTCTTCCAAGAAGAGGGAAAAGCATGTGAACTACATAAATAAGAAGAGGGAACAAAATTACAAAACCATTAAAATCAACTACAAATCATGTGAGAGTGTTTGTTCATGTGTACATGCTCAGAAGTGGAGATGGCATTGTATTAAAAATGTGTGCATTTAATTACAAAAAAAGATTGATAGATTTGATAAAAATACTCAAAGATTTTAGGAGTCACATCATCCTAGAAATTGAAAGGCAAAATTAAGATTTGATGATAAATATTTACATTCTTCCTGATAGAAGAAAGTTGCGTTATTAAGAGAATGCTACTAGGGAATGTTAATTAATTGAAGAGAAAAATAATCACTGAGGACCAATTTAGTCTTGGGAAGTGGGTGGAAAAGGCTTCCCTGAAACATGAATATTTGTGCTGTGAGAGGAAGGACGGGTAATTGCTAACCAAAGGAAATAAGGAAAGGGCAAGCACTTGGGGCTGAGAGAACTGAATTCATGTTTTCACTGTGGGTGAGTGAGCTTGGGAATGAAAGGGATTTCAGAGGCCAGTGAGATGGAGAACAGAGCGTGAGGGTCAGGAGGACAAAGTGGGTGAGGCCCACAAGTCCAGCATCTTGGACTATTCCTTGATGTGCCTTTCAGGTTGGTAATTTTATGATGTTTTTGGGTCAGAGGATGCGAGTGTTTTTGCTCACCATTGTCCTTTCAGGGACTTACATAGTGCCTGATACATTGTGTTGCTCAATACTTACAAATATATACAGGAAATAACACTCAGGAGGTCAGTCACAGAGTATAGCACAATGTAATTGCTGAAAGCATCAGAACAGGCAAAGTTAGCACCTCAGCCAAGTCACAGAAGAAGTGTGGAATATGTGTGTGTGTACAAAACGAGAGACACAACACCATCAGACTGTGGGGGTTGGAGAATAGGACACTGAGGGACCAGGAGATTAGAGCCAGCAGGCCACAAAGGAGTTTGTCATGACTATGTAGGCATGGCAGTTGGCCACAAACCTATCACAGGCCATCTCACAGTCAGGAGAAATTTGTCCAAACACCCCCCAAACCAAGAAAAAACACACCTGCTGATGCAGCCTGCATAGGTGAAGGCTTTGTTCTGTGGATGTTCATCAAAATTTTTGGAACTATTGTAGAATTGAGACAAATATCAGAAAAGGACAGGCGAGAGAGGAAGAAGTACATGGGAGTGTGGAGATGGGAGTCCGAGCTCATGGCCAGGATGATGAGCAGTTTCCCAAGCAAAGGAACCAGGTACATGGACAACAACAGGCCAAAGAGGAAGGACTGCTGTTCCAGATCCACTGAGTGGCCAGGAGGAGGAGGAATTCTGACACATCTGTTTAGTTTCCAGGACCCATGTAGCTGTTAATTCTGCCAAGAAACCAGCAGAGCAATGCTAAATAAAACAACCCAGCAGGAATCACTAAACATAAAAATCCATTTATCTTATTAATGCCCAAAGGCAAACAGAAAAATCACATCTTTTGAATAATAATCTAATATTCACTGAGAGGGTTAGGGAACGTCATTATCTTGTACAGGTATCATTTTGGGGAAAATCTATTCCCTCCTTGTGAACTTTATCACAAATCAGCCATTGCCTTCAAGATCTGTCTCAACAGATCATCACCCTTTGTGGTGTCCAGCTCAGCATCAACCCATTTCAGGTGTAGTACATCAACGACTTGAACATTCTTCCTCCTTTGGGGCTGAATTTTGCCTCTGGGATAATTCTGCCTTTTTCTACATTTCTCTAATATTTTAGCAGATCCTTGCATATTGGTGGTGCTGAGGCCTCACTTGCTCTGTGGCCATGCCCCCTGATAACAGCTAATTGGATCACAGAGAAGTGTCCAGCTCAAACTGGCCAAATAGTTTCTCCCCTGAGAATAATAAATAAAATTCAGATTTTAGTTAATAATCTGAGGTGGTAGACCTGATGGGACACATCAACCAAGAGTCTGGGTTTTTCAGGCTGGCCATCACTAGGTTTGCAAAGAAAGCAGCCTATGCCCCAGAGACAGTGTAGTGAGCCACTAGGCATGCGGTAACTATAATAGTCAAAGATGGACCCTGGAGTTTGACTGCTCAGGCATGAATCCCGGCTTTGCAGCTCATTGATCTTGGACAAGTTATTTGATTTCTTGGTGCCTCAGTTTACTACTTGGTGATAGAGGATTATTTATTAATGGTACTTACTCCATAGGATTGTTGAGAGGGTAAAATGAGTTAACGTTTTAAAGCACAGTGCCTGGCACACTATAGAAACCTATAGAAATGATGTTTCAATAAATTTTAAAAGCTAGGAAATATAGTCTGCAGAGAGGAAGGCAGTGAAGCAAATAGAGAGAATTGGATATCAAAGATCACTTCGTGTGAGAGAATGTGATCTTCTCAGAGAGAGAAAAAGGAAGAGACAGAGATGATCACCTTGGTTCTGAGGCATTCCAGTTTGGGGATCAGATCAGCCCTTTAAGACTTCTGGTTACCTTCTTGCTCTTTGTTCTCCTCAAATATACTTGAATTTTCCTGATAATCTTACCTTTCTTGTGGAAGCTGGTTTTATTGGGTTTCTATAACTTGCATTCAGGAGAGCATTCACAAAGATGTGTGCTTATAGAAAATACATCTTCTTGTTGACATTGCAACCCTCATGTAGTTATTTTAAAATATTCCTTCAGAGAGACAAAGTTGACACTGCAATTAAGAGGATTGTTTTATGAGTCAAACAGATATGGATTTGAATTTTGCTCTATCGCGTCTTAGCTTTGTGACTGTGGGGAATTACAGGACCTCTCTGAGCTGTTAGCGAAGAGGATTATAATGATGCAATGCCATAATGAATGCAAAGAACCTGGCACGTTGAAGGTTTTCAATAAAAGGTAATTACTATTATTATTTATGGACTTTTCCAATGACATAGTTGTTCATTTTTGCAGCCCATCTGTCATCTCTAGATTCAGTATTCTTTCTTGATATCCTTATTTTAAGGTAGCCAACAATGACTGTAGTAAAATGTAGCCTCCCCTGACACAGGAAGGGTTAATAATCACTGGAAAAAGCTTGCCAACAAACTGTGACCCGGAGGTGAGAAGGCCGGTTAGCCAATGACGGGTAAGACCCCCTGGGGGGGCAACCTAAGCCAGGCGGCCGCCCGGGGGCACAGATGGAGAAACGATATCGATATCGGGAGCAAGAGGGACCGTTGCCTAAGAGACCTTGCCTGCTCTGAGATAAAAATATAGGAGCACAGCAACAACATGATAATATCAAAACAGAGGCCAAGGGAGGGCTCCTTGAGAAATCACTAAGAATTCTTGGCATTCGCTAATTACTTCATCCAGAACACCTGTGTATGTTTAACAGATGTAAGCTATGTATATATTGAAACGCTGGTTATAATAAACTCAGAGTGGCCATCAGCCCTCTCCGCATCTATCCTGATGTGTACATTGGATTGCGACACCGACATAAAACACAATTAATTTGCTAATTACAAAGTAGAAAGCGCACATTACCTTCTTTGATTTACACATGGGATGTCTGTCAATGAAGATGGCTATAACATAGTTTGAACCAAACTAAGATCAGTTTACCAACTGACAGGCTGTTGGCATGACTGTTCACAGTGGTCCAGAATCTTTGAACAATCCCCGTATTGCTCCACTTCATGAACACAAATAAAATGAGATTGAGTACTCTTGTCTAATAGAGATGTAAATGAAGGAAATTAAGGTAGTTGAAAACACTCCACTCTTAATGGGCTGACACAGGCTTTTAAGAGTCAATACTTTCTCATGTAAAAATTTATTCACATGTTTAATCATCTGCCCCAAATCCCACCAGTAGCGAAACCATTTACAGATTTATATTTGCTATCCCCATCTTTTCCTTCTTTTAGAAAATGGTGACAAACTTGGAATATTTCTGGAGGGTCATCCAAACCCTCTCTGTTCATGAAAAGTGTTTCAACAAACTCTTTCAAAAGTTTTTTGAGTGCCCTGGATGATGAATCGGTCAAATCCAAAGTGATTTCAAATTGTGAAGTGCTTATTTGTTTTCTTTTCATCTCTTTTAATTAGTTTGTTTTCATTGATTAAAATAACACTAAATAATATATACTATGGTACAACCATTTTTTAAAATAATATAAATATCACCAAGTAAAAGTCAAATGTCCACCTCACCTTTCCTTCATCTTTCCTCTGACTTATCTTTAATAAAAAGTGTTACTATTTCAGTGAGCTTCTTTCCAGATTATCATTTTTTAAAACATGTGTTTACCTTTGTATAGCAGTAGAGAAAAGGCTGATTGATATTTATCTGGTGAGGAACAGCACAGTGAAACTGTGGGCCAAAATAGTCTCTTTCTTTTGGCAAATAGGAGCTGCCTGGCATACTCCAAGTGTTCCCAATGAGCACCAAACTAAAGGATTATCACCTGAAACCTCCAGAACCTGAATAAGGCTGTGCTGATGCTAGGTTGTTAACTAGTTTGAATATCATACACTCCCTTAGTTTGGCAGCTTGCTTTCTTGCAATCCACAATGTAAATCTCAGACCACTACCAGTGTGTTAGATACTTGGAAGTCCTGCTTCTCAGGTTCAGCTCTTATAGCAAGTGGCTGGCAGGGTTGAGCAGAGTATGGATCCTAGATCCTAAGAGGAAAAGCACCCCCACAAACACCTGAGTGCTTCTGCCCCTCCCACCCATGGTGAGGGGAGGGATGGAAGGAAAAAGAAAGCTTGGAGGCTGCACTTTCTGAGCTTTGCCAGGAGCAGCCCCTGAGTCTTCCCCTTGACTGTCTCTCTTCAGGGATGCTGTAGGATGCGCCCTCACCCTGTGCCAAACTCCTACCACAGTGGCCTCAGAATTTCAGCACTTCTGGTCTCTAAACAACAGATAAGTTACTCTTGCTTAACAACGATGACTATTGCATATCCAATAGCAACAAGTACTGTTTTATGCACTTTACCAATATTAATTTCTTTAATCTTCATGACAACTCGAGGCGGCAGGTACTATTTTAACGTCTACCTTAACTGAGATCCAGGGAGGTCAGATGACTTGTCTAAGCTCATAAACCCAGTAAGATACAGAGTGGAGATTTAGAGCCCAGCACCCTGCCTTGTGCTTCCCATAAGTGGACATTCCAAAGTTCAATAAGTATTAAACTGTACAATTTCACTAAAAATAACATTGAATAGAAACAAAATCAAAGTCCCCTTTTCATCTCTGAAATTACAAATATTTAAAAATATAACTGTCAAATTTATTAATCTAATTTTTGCTGGGAGAACACTTGTTAAACAGCCTGGAGGGGTCCTATCAGGGAATAACATTTTGTATGTAAATATGTAAGTGCACATGGATAGGTGGCCACAGTAGATGCATCAAATTGTAAATTGTGGTTAGACTTTGGGTTTCCTATTATTTCTCTTATTATTTGCATTTTCCAAATTTTCTAGCATCTTTATATTTTTTTTATTATTGGGCACTTAAAGTGTTAAAGAGTTTTAAATATTGAAAAATGACTAAGGAAATAACCTACTGAAAGAAGTAGTAAATATTAAAAATAAAAGCATAAATCAATACATTTTTAAAAATAAGAAATGTTCATATTGATTGATCCAAGAGCTTATTTTTATAAACAATCAAAATTATGTCAAGTCAAATTTAAAAATTGAGAAATCCATACATATAAAATTAAGGAGATAGGGAATATAAAACTAGATACAGAGAAAAAAGTAAAATTTGTAATAGATTATCATATAAAACTTTACATTGACTTGTTAAAATATCAAAGAAATACATTATTTTCTAAAAAAATTGAAGTGCCAAAATTCATTCTGATAAGAAATAAAATACACCAATTAAAAGGAAAAATAATAGTAGAGTGAAAAAATATTTCTTTGGGTCACATGGCCTTTAAAAACTCTTCTGAGCATAGTAAAACTTTTCTATGCATTGATTTTATGATGCTATATGACAATAATACAAAGAGCTGCCAAAGATAGTACAAAAAAGAAAATTCAAATGAATTTTATGTGACCAAGAAGTGCTAATCATCAGAATCAAAGACTCTTTAAGAAATAAGAAATCTATTATAGATGAATAAATGTATACCTTGCATATGCTGAAAAAAAATGATACAAGCATTTACCAAAATTTAATATTATTTTTAAATTTAAAAGTGCTTCCAAAGTTAGAATGAAAGGTGTGCAGTTGGAGGGGCTCCTATAGTCCATAAAGAAAGAGGCTATTTCCCTAAATGATAAAGAATTTACTTAGCACAAATCAATAGGCAATAACTTACCATTGAAATGGTAGCTAGATTACCACTAAAGTTCTAAGCAGATAAGCATGTCTGCAGTCATCATTATCATTATTTAATTCACTCCAGAGCCTGGAGTACAGACTAAGCCACAAACCTAAAATCACAAACTTAAAATCTCTAGGAATTTTTAATTAGACTCTCTTAGCTACTACCCATGTCCTTGGTCCTAGAGTTACTGCTGGCAAAAGCCTTTTACACATGCCTAGGTACACACTCTTCTTTCCAAAAACACTTACTAAGCCCAAATGGATCATCCAGATTGTAACAGGGAAGAAGAATCTGGTTGCACTGGTGGACGGAATGATAGATGGCAATAGGTCTTCAGAAATGGTAGAGAAATAAATTTAGTTATGGGATCCAAATAGGCTGGGGGGCAGCAGGACAGCAATATTATTCTTCAATGAGCTGGGAACAAAGAAGCAGAGAAGGAGCATTTATCCTTTCAGAGACATCCAGGGTTGAATTCTCAAAGCTTCTAACTAAATGTGTCCCTACTGTTACTCTATTTTGAACAGCTTAGCCCCTTGGGGGAGAGAGAGAATCATAGTAAACTGGAAATTGTGATGTATAATTCTACTCCCACGTGGGAAATTTGGGGGCAGTCATGTTTTTCTTCACATTGGGAGCTCTCCTCTCCCTATGTGCGATCTCATAGTTCAGGATTCTCAGTAAAAAATATCCCACTAGAGTTTGGCCTACACGTTATTTTACCAATCAAAATATTTAAATAACAATTGTGTAACGCCTGCTAAGTCTCAGACAGCACCCTAAACCAAAGACTTACCCTATCAGATATAAATATAATAACACATAGCACTGTCAATACAACATTAACAAAGACAATAACAGTGAATACCACACTCTTTATCATTATTAATGTGATATTATTAATATGTAATAATAATATTAATGTTATTTAAGATACACAGCAATCCCTGACATAAGGGTTATCATACCTATTTTAGAGATGAATAACAGAAGTAGAGAGAAGCTGACCAACTGTCTGTGATCATATGTTGTAAATAGCAGAGTTGGAATTAGATCAGGTATCTGACTTCAAACTAGATGGAAAATTGTGGTATGGGAATTTGAAAATAAAAAAGTTGCCCTTATAAGTCAATGGGAAAGGAAGGACTAGTATAAATAGAGTTAGAACAAATTAGCTTTTCATATGGAAAGAATATATTTCTACACCCCACTGAACAAAAATAAATTGTAAGTGCAATAATTTAAAAAATGAAAAAATATATTTTAACTATTAGAAGGAACTGTTGAAAAATTTTTCTTGCAAAACATACGCAAAGCTTTTGACAAGGTGATGCAAAATCACAATCCACAAAGAGAAAGATTGGTAACTTTGAATGCATAAAAATGGTTGACAAAGTATACCATAAATAAATTTAAAAGATGAGTCACAGATGAAAGAAGACATTGAAACATAGATAGCAGACAAAGGATTAGTGTCCAGAACATAAAAAAAAACCCTGATACTCCTAAAAATTGATAAGGAATTGTCAAAGACTCAATTGGAAATTGGGAAGGAGATATGAACATTCAGTTCTCAAATAGAAATACAAATGATCATTTGTATGATCAATGAAACAAGAAGACTGGATTAGAAGGAGTCACAACCAAATCATGATACTAAGAGCTTCAAGGTAAATAGTGAGGTAATTGTGAGTCAAAGAGGACTTTATTTTTAGCTCTGACGTTGTAGTGATTTTTTTTTTAAGAAAAAGGATATATAGTATAGACACACAGATTATACATACACACACTACCAATGTAACTTTCATGAGGACATAAGTAATAAAAATGACTGGAAGCAAATATCTTCTAATGCTAATATCAGTTATTTCTGAGAGGTGGGGATATTTATACTTTCTATTACTCTATATACTTTCCTGTATTTTAAAGAAAAATCTCAAAATAATAAAAGAACGTGTCACTTCCAGCATGGCAGAAAGATGAGGTGCTTTGAATTCCCATATCAATTTTAGAATCAGCTTATTACTTTCTACAAAAATCCACTGGGGAGTGACATCAGCATCATGGCAGAGTGAGCTGTTCCCCAGCCTCTCCCCACTAAGATATAACAAAAAGGACATTCATTAACCAACAGAGGACATTGACACAACACAATAGACGTCTGAGAGATCCACACAGCCATATGTCTGAAGGTGGAGGTGCTGGACCCCCTGGGAGGCAGTGGAAGGAAGAAAGTGGATCTCCTCTCCCTCCCCAGTGGCAGCAATCTAGGGCACAGGACCTCTCACAGTGGCACCTAACACTGAG
Source organism: Equus quagga (assembly GCF_021613505.1). NCBI lineage: Eukaryota > Metazoa > Chordata > Mammalia > Perissodactyla > Equidae > Equus > Equus quagga. The sequence goes on from NC_060280.1 coordinate 90,548,809, forward strand.
AGGAGAAGTGGGAAAAGGCAGCCCTCCATGGGAATGCTTTCACTCTGAGTTGCCTCCCAGCCTTTGGGAATGCTGCACACCAAGGCAGCTAAGCAGCTGCAGGGACACCAGTACCAAAGCAAGCAGCCCATGCAGGTAGCCAGTGAGTGCACAATGGGAGCATGGGTGGGAAAGAAGGCACCTCCTCCCCATATCCCTCATGGCACATCAGCATGGCTAGGCAGTCAGGGCAGGGGATCCCTGCCAGAGTGCCTGCACCTACATGTGTGCAGCAATGGTGGCCAGACATAGAGACCCCTATTTCCACAGCTTCTACTAGACTGGCACAACTTCCAGGCATTGCAGTGGGCTCAGAAAACATAGCTCCTGTCACTCCAGTGGTGGCAGGTGGAATCTGGGACCAGATACTACCACCATGCAGTGGTGAAAGTCCACCTCATCAGACGGCATGTAAAAATATATTAACAGTCCAGACCAGAAGGAAATAACAAGTATCCACAAACCAAACCTGAAGTCACAAAAATTTACTATCTAAATAACAGAGAAATCAAGAAAGAAACTCAGTGAGTTACAAGAAAACTCAGAAATACAGTTCAATGGACTCAGAAATAAAATTAATGAGCAGAGGGAATTCTTCACAAAAGAGATTGAAACTATTTTTAAAAATCAGAAATTTTGGAAATTAAGAACAAAATGAATGAGATTTTAAAAATCTGGAATCCCTCAAAAACAGAACTGATATTAGGACAGAATTAGTAATTTAGAGGACAGAAATATACAAATGCTTCAGGTGGAGGAGAAGAGTGAGTGAAGACTAAACAGAAATGAAGAAGTTATCTGAGACTTATCTGACTCAGTTAGGAAATACAACATAAGAATTATAGGTATTCAAGAGGGAGAAGATGGGAAGAAAAGAGCAGGGAGCTTGTTCAAAGAAACAATACCTGGGGACTTCCCAAAACTTGGGAAGAAGCTGGAATTACATGTAAATGAAGCTAATAGAACTCCTGATTACATCAATGCAAAAAGACCTTCTCCAAGGCATGCAATTAGTAAAACTGGCAAAAGTCAATGACAAAGAAAAAATATTCAGAGCTGCAAGGCAGAAGAAAATAACGTACAAAGGAACCCCTATTAGGCTTTCAGCAGCCTTCTCAGCAGAAATTTTAAAAGCTAAGAGAGAATGGAACACTATATTCAAAATTATGAGTGACAAAAACAATCAGCCAAGAATACTCTGTCCAGTGAAACTATCCTTCAGATACAATGGAGAAATAAAAAGTTTCCCAGATAAACAAAAGCTGAGGGAGTTCATTGCCACAAGTCACCTTCTACAAGAAATGATCAAGAAGCCCCTCATACCTGAAAAAAAGACAGGGTTTACAAAGCCTTGACCAAGGAGATAAATAGATAGACAAAATCAGAAAATTGCAGCTCTCTATCAGAACAGGATAGCAAACAATTATAACATTAAAGATAAAGGGAAGGAAAGCATCAAAAACAACTATAATCACTTCATTTTAATCACAAACTCACACTCAAAACAGAATAAGTGGTGACAACAATAACTTACACAGGGAAGGGGAAATGGATGGAAATTGCTTAAACTAAGGAGTTAAGAGTCTATCATAAAATGGACTATATCATCTATAAGATCTTTCATATAAACCTCATGGTAGTCACTAAACAAAAAATCAGAACAGACACACAAATGATAAACAAAGAGAAAATGAGAAAACCATCATAGAGAATCACAAAACTGAATTAGCAGTCAGAAACATACAGAAAGAGAAACAAGAGAAACAGAACAACCAGATAACAAGTTATACGATGGCAGTACTAAGCCCTCATCTATCAATATCACTCTAAATGTAAATGGATTGAATTCTCCAATCCAAAGACACAGAGTGGCTGGATGGATTAGAAAACAAGACCCAACAATATGCTGCCTTAAGGAAACACATCTGAGCTCTATAGACAAACACAGGCTCAGAGTGAAGAGATTGAAGATGATACTCCAAATTAATGGCAAACAAAATAAAGCAAGTGTTGCCATACTTATATCAGGAAAAGTAGACTTCAAGATAAAAAAGGCAACGAGAGACAGAGTGGAAGTATAAAATGATAAAAGGGACACTCCACCAGAAAGACATAATACTTATATACGCACCAAACACAGGAGCACCAAGTACATAAAGCAACTATTAGCAAACCCAGAAGGAGATATTAAAAACAACACAATAATAGTAAGGACGTTAACACCCCACTTACATCAATGGATAGATCATCCAAACAGAAAGTGAACAAGGAAATAGTGCAATTAAACAAAAAACTAGACTAGAGGGACTTAATAGATATATAGAGAGCATTCCATCCAAAAACCTCAGAATACACACTCTTCTCCAGTGCACATGGAACATTCTCAAAGATAGACCATATGTTGGGAAATAAGGCAAGTTTCAATAAATTTAAGAAGATTGAAATCATACCAAGCATCTTTTCTGAGAATAATGCTATGAAACTAGAAATCAACTACAAGAAAAAAGCTGGGAAAGTAACAAATATGTAGACTAAACAACATGCTACTGAACAACCAATGGATCAATGAAGAAATTAAAGGGAAAGTCAAAAAATAGCTGGAGACAAATGAAAACAAAAATACATCATACCAAATCATAGGGGATGCAACAACAGTGGTCCTAAGAGGGAAACTCATAGCAATACAGGCCCACCTTAATAAACAAGAAAAATCTCAAATAAATAATCTTAAACTACATCAAACAGAAATAGAAAATGAAGAACAAACAGAGCCCAAAGTTAGCAGAAGGAGGGCAATAATAAAAATTAGAGCAGAAATAAATGGAATTGAAATTAAAAAACAAAAACAGTAGAAAGACTCAATGAAACAAAGAGCTGTTTCTTTGAGAAGATAAATAAAATTGAGAAATCCTTAGCCAGACTCACTAAGAAAAAAAGAGAGAAGGCTCAAATAAATAAAATTAGAAAGAAAAGAGGAGAAATTACAACAGACTTCATAGAAACACAAAGGATTATAAGAGAATATTACGAAAAATTATACACCAACAAATAGGACAATCTAGAAGAAATCAATAAATTCTAAGACTGTTACAACCTCCCAAAACGGAATCAAGAAGAAATAGAGAATCTGAATAGACCAATCACAAGTAAACAGATTGAAACAGTAATCAAAAACTTCCCAAAAAACAAAGGTCCAGGACCAGATGGCTTCTCTGGAGAATTCTACCAAACATTCAAAGAAGATTTAATACCTATCCTTCTCAAAGTATTCCAAAAAATTAAAGAAGATGGAACACTTCCTAACTCATTCTACAAGGCCTTCATTACCCTGATTCCAAAGCCAGAAAAGGACAACACAAAGTAAGAAAAGTACAGGCCAATATCGCTGATGAACAGAGATGGAAAAATCTTCAACAAAATATTGACAAACCAAATACAGCAATATATTAAGAGGATCATACACCATGATCAAGTGGGATTTACTCCAGGAATGAAGGGATGGTTCAACATCCGCAAATCAATCAATGTGATACACCACATTAAAAAAATGGGGAACAAAAACCACGTGATCATCTTGATAGATACAGAGAAAGTATTTGACAAGATCCACATCCATATGATAAAAACTCTCAATAAGATGGGATTAAAAGGAAAATGCCTCAACATAATAAAGGTCATACATGATAAACCCACATCCAACATCATACTTAACAGTGAAAACCTGAAAACCATTCCTCTGAGAACAGGAACAAGACAAGGGTGCCCATTCTTGCCACTTTATTTAACACAGTACTGGAGGTTTGGGCCAGAGCAATTAGGCAAGAAAAAAAATAAAATATATCCAAATTGGCAAGCAAGAGGTGAAGCTCTTGCTGTTTGCCAATGCCATGAGTCTACATATAGAAAACCCTAAAGAAGCCATGGGTAACTACTAGAAATAATTAACAACTACAGCACAGTTACAAAGGAACAAAATCAACTTACAAAAATCAGTTGCATTTCTATGCTCTAATAATGAACTAACAGAAAAAGAACTCAAGAATACAATCCCATTTACAATCACAACAAAATGAATGAAATACTTAGGAATAAATTTAACCAAGGTGAAAGACCTATACAATGAAAACTGTAAGGCATTATTGAAAGAAATCAGTGACAACATAAAGAAATGGAATCATATTCCAGGCACACAGATGGTAAGAATAAACATACTTAACATGTCCATGCTTCCCAAAGCAATCTAGAGATTCAATGCAATCCCAATCAGAATCCCAATGACATTCTTCACAGAAATAGAACAAAGAATCCTAAAACTCATTTGGGGCAGCAAAAGACCCTGAATAGCTAGAGTAATCCTGAGAAAAAAGAAGAACCTGGAGGCATCACAATCCCTAATTTCAAAATATACTGCAAAGCTATGGTAATCAAAACATCATGATACTGGCACAAAAACAGACAAACAGATCCATGGAACAGAATTATAGCCCAGAAATAAAAACACACATCTATGGGCAGCTAATATTTGACAAAGGAGCCAAGAGCATAAGATGGAGAAAGGAAAGTCTCTTCAATATATGATGCTGGGAAAACTGGATGGCCACATGTAAAAGAATGAAAGTAACCCATTATCTTAGGCCATACACAAAAATAAACTCAAAATGGATTAAAGACCTGAAGATAAGGCGTGAAACTATAAAACTCCTACAAGAAAATATAGGCAGTACACTCTTTCACATTGGTCTTAGCAGTACCTTTTTGAATACCATGTCTACTCAGGCAAGGGAAACAAAAGAAAAAATAAACAAATGGGACTACTTCAGACTAAAAATCTTCTTCAAAGCAAAGGAAATCAGGAACAAAATTTTAAAAACCCATCAATGGGGAGAAAATATTTGTGAATCCTATATCTAACAAGGGGTTACTCACCAAAAGATATAAAGAATTCACACAACGCAACAGCAAGAAGATGAACAATCCAATGAAAAAATGGGCAGAGGATGTGTGAACAGACATTTTCCCAAAGAAGATATACAGATGACCAACAGGCTCATGAAAAGATGTTCAAGATCACCAATCATTAGGGAAATACAAATCAAAACTATGAGATATCACCTTACATCTAATAGAATGGCTAAATTACCAAGACAAAAAATAAGTGTTGGATAAGTTGTGGAGAAAAAGGAACCCTCATACACTGGTGATGGAAATGCAAACTGGTGCAATCACTATGGAAAACAGTATGAGGATTTCTCAAAAAATTAAAAATAGAAATACCCACATGACCCAGCTATCCCACTACTGGATATTGATCCAAATAACTTGAAATCAACAACTCCAAGACTCTTATGCACCCCTGTGTTCATTGCAGCATTATTTACAATAGAAAACCCAAGTGCCCATCAAGCCGTAAATGGATGAAGAAGATGTGGTATATATCTACAATGGAATACTACTCAGCTGTAATAATGGACAAGCCCATCCCATTTTCAACAACATGGATGGACCTTGAGGGTATTATGTTAAGTGAAATAATCCAGACAGAGAAAGACAAACATCACATGATTTCACTCATATGTGGAAGATAGACAAACACATGGACAAAGAGAACAGAGTAATGGTTACCGGAGGGGAAAGAGGTTGGGGGTGGGCATAAGGGGTAGAGGGACAAATATATATGGTGACCTACAAATAATAATGTACAACTTAAATTTCACAGTGTTATAAACTGTTATGACCTCAGTAAAATAATAAAATAATAATGATGGTGATGATAATAATGAAAGGAAAAAACTACCCAGGAGCAATAATTTTCTACTATCTAGAAAATTAGTGGTTACTTTATAATATGCCAATTATATCAAAAGACCTGCAAAATATTGTACTCATGTTCTACTTGTGTCAAGGCATTTGGTAGAATTTTTTCTCATTTTGAATAATAAAATAAGGATGCAAAAATTTTTTAAAAATATACATGTAGAAAGAAAATACTCAAATGTTAATAATACCCACGTGTGTGGGTAATGGAAGCCATCATAATTAATTATTCTTTTTAAAGATTTTATTTTTCCTTTTTCTCCCCAAAGCCCCCAGGTACATAGTTGTATATTTTTAGTTGTGAGTCCCTATAGTTGTGGCATGTGGGATGCTGCCCCAGCATGACCCGATGAGCGGTGCCATGTCTGCGCCCAGGATTCGAACCAGAGAAACCCTGGGCTGCCGAAGCTGGAGTGCACGAACTTAACCACTCGGCCACGGGGCCGGCCCCCATAATTAATTTTTATTTTCTCTATATTTTCATGAAAGATCATTCTAAAATAAAATACCCGTTTTAAATTTTAAAAATTATCAAATAAAATTATAATACATTACCATTACAAGTAAATAAATAAAAAATGTTTTATTGATTAAACTTTTTTTAGATTAAATTTTTATAAAAAGGATGTAAAGTACTACAAAGCCAATTTAAGAAGAACCAACAGAAACAAAAAATAGAATTTGTTGAGTAAAAATAAACAAACAACTGATTTGATCAATAAAATGGAGAGCTAATTCCTGAGGAAAATACTCAAACTTCTGGCAAATCTTATCCAAAAAAATAATAAAGAACAATCAAACATATAAACTAAGATTAACAATAGAAATAGGGGAAATTTTAAAGATGATAAAGTGAAAATTAGGAAATATGCTATTGAAGATTTGAAAATCTCATGGAAATCAATAATGTACTAAAATCAACTTACTAATATGTAGAACAAATCTAAACAATAGGAGGAAATTAAATAAAATTTAAAACATTTCTTCAAAACCATATGGTTTTGTCATGTTAGAATCAATCATACTTTTAAGAAACAAGTAAATACCTAGTCAATAAAAAATGGTGAAGTCTATTCTTTTAAAATAGCCACTAAAATAAAGTGGCAGCCAAAGAGGTGTGATTCCTGGATCTCTTCTCAAGAAAGAGCTTGCCATTTAGTTTCAAGGAATATGGTTAGATGGCAGCCTCCAGCTATTACCACTTTCAGGATCTGCCTGAGTTTTCAAGGCCACACTCTTCCTGGAGTAATAGGGCCTGGTCATTGCTGCCCAATGTGGGACTCTTCCAAAGGGCAACCCATGCTCCAGAACACCTCACTGATGGCCCAAAGTTTGTCAGATCTGCATAAGCATCTATTAGGAACTTCTCCCTTCTGACATTCTAAGGAGATAGTGTTCTGGTGTTCCTAGTATCTTGGGGCTTAACATAGGAATTTTGTCCAAGCTATAACCATTTGGGCTTCTTGAGGAGATAAAAGAAGTTTTATTATCCTTTTGGATAAAAATACCTAGCTTAAAAAATGGCTACAGATTTAATTCTCATATTATATGAAGAGCTATAAGGATTCAAAGGATTTGGGGGCTGATCTAGGAAAAGATATGACCATAAGGGATAGTTGCATATACCACCTTTACTGGGTGATGCCCTGACAGGTTCGCATTTGGGGGAAGTCCTTCAGAGCAGGAGTCTGTCCAAAGGCTATAGACAAGAACTCCTGAAGGAGAGGGCGTTTGGAGAGGGGCTTAAGTGTCTAGGTGATGTTGCTCCACAGCACAGGGGAATCACTGGATCAGAGAGCCCCAAAAGACAAAGTCGCAAGGCCCTATCTTATTGATAGGTAACAGCTGTCTGGTGAGGTCTTTTTAGGGTATGCAAAGCAAGTAGGTCCTAAATGACTAAAACTTTGCTAGTTTTGGCTATTTTAAAAATAACTGGATGTGTGAAAATTTGAGTTTGGTGCTGGTGGGCTTCTGCATTAAAGAGTCTCAACCTGCAGTGAAGAAATATACACCCTAAGGGCCAATACATAGAGGCCATCTTTGTTTAATTCATATAACAAGAACAAAACATTTCTAGTGGGGGTGGAAGCAAATGTTCTCTATCTTTATTTCATATACTTTTCTGTGTCTCGGGAGGTGAGAGATTTTTGCAAAAGCACTGAGAAATCCAGGAAAATTGTATTTCCCCATATTGGGGTAGACAAGCACCGTCCAATAGAACTATTTTGTGATAATGACAATGTTTCACATCTTAACCATCCAATATGGTAGCCACGAGGAACATGGGTTAGTGAGCGCCTGAAATATGGTTAATATAGATGAGAAATTGAATTTTATTAATTTAATTTTAATTTATTTACATTTACATAGTTATGTGTAGCAAGTGGCTACCGTATTGGACAGTACTGGTAGACTATGAGACAGCTCCAGAGATGGTGAGCAGCTGATTAAGATCAGGGAATTCACATGAGCTTAGGATCAGCCTAGAAGTGATACATCACTTCCACTCATATTTTATGGGACAGATCAAAACATATTACCACCTTTAACTTCAAGGGAGAAGGGAAATGGAATTCTCTTGGATGTCCAATAGGAAAGGATAACCAGAAATATTATCAATTAGCAGTAAAATCCACAATAGAGGTGTACACAACATCAAAATCCATATGAAAATCTGTGCAGCCTGTTGGGTAAGAATATGAGCTCAGGGTCAGAGTTCTGGGTTTGAATCCTGGTTTTGCCACTTGGTCCCTCTGTAACTTTGGGGAATTTTTTTAACCCTTTGAGTTTCAATTTTCTCACCTCTAAAATGGGGATGGTAATAATTCTTAAGAAGATTACATGAGATATAGAAAGCAGCATAGGCTTTCCATATAATAAGCACTAAAATATCAACTATATTTTGATATGTGTTTTAGTCATACTTTATTCAGTAAAAAGGAAAAACACTGTTGGTGATACACCCACATAAGCAACACACTCCACAGTCAAACACATAGAAATAAATTAAGGGAACAATCAATGGTTTCAGCACTCTATGTCAACATTTGAGATAACAAAGCTATAGCAAATATTTCAAATCCAAGCTAAAATTCACCTGGGTGCGAGTAGGAAAGAAGACCAAGGACAGAATTTTTGGACACAGATAGGGTAGACAGGTCATCATAGAAATTACAGGGAGATTAGTTGTTTAAAATCACGTTGAATAAAAACAACAATGAACAAACACATAGAGACAGAGATTGGATTGGTGGTTACCAGAGGGGAAGGGGGAGGGAGGAGGGCAAAAGGGGTAACTAGGCACAAGTGTATGGTGATGGATTGTAATTAGTCTTTGGGTGGTGAGCATGATGTAATCTACACAGAAATAGAAATATAATGATGAGCATTTGAAATTTATATAATGTTGTAAACCAACGTTACCTCAATAAGAAAATAAAAATGTGTTAAAAACTAGCAGAGAGCAAAGCCATAATCCTTCAGGACTGGATGAAAGAACAAGACAATTTGGGACATTCAAGAGTAAGAACTTCAGGGGTTGGCCCCATAGCCGAGTGGTTAAGTTTGCACTCTGCTTTGGAGGCCCAGAGTTTTGCTGGTTTGGATCCTGGGCATGGACATGGCACTGCTCATCAAGTCATGCTGAGGTGGCGTCCCACATGGCACAACCAGAAGGACCTACAACTAGAATATGCAACTATGTACTGAGGGGCTCTGGGAAGAAACAGAAGGAAAAAAAAAAAACAAAAGAAGATGGCAACAGATATTAGCCCAGGAGGCAATCCTAAAAAAAAAAAAGAATTAAAACAAATTTTTTTTAATTTTTTAAAAAAGAACTTCAGAACAAAAAGTTTCTGCCATTGGTACCCACAAAACTTCTTAGGCCGGAGGCCACTGGATCTACCACAGACAAGAGGCTGATCTGCTGAGGAGCCTTCCCAGGGCCCCCTTCACATCCTTGTTCCTCAGGCTGTAGATGAAGGGGTTCAGCATGGGGGTGACCACGGTGTACATCACTGAGGCCACTGAGATTTTCTGGGAAGAGTGAGTCACTGCAGAAGTGAAGTAGACAGCAACGCCTGTCCCATAAAATAAAGAAACAACTGAGAGGTGGGACCCACAGGTGGAAAATGCTTTTTGCTTTCCCCCAGATGAGGACATCTTCCTTATGGATGAAGCAATTTGTGAGTAGGAGAAAAGGATCCCAATGAGGGGAAAAACACCCAGAACACCAGTCATAAAATATATCAAAGTGCTGTTCAGGAAGGTATCAGAGCAGGCCAACTTGAGAATGTGTGTCAGCTCACAGAAGAAATGTGGAATTTCAAGATCTTTACAGAAGGTCAGATGCATTATCAGCAAGATATGAAGGAGAGATGTCATAACACCAATGAACCAGGTAATAAAAACCAGCATACCACAGAGGCGGGGGTTCATAACAACTGTGTAGTGTAGGGGGTGACAGATGGCCACGAACCGGTCATAGGCCATCACAGTAAGGAGTAGAGTGTCCAGGATAGGAAAAAACATGGAAAAATATACCTGAGTGAGGCAGTCCATGTAGGAGATGGCTTTGTTCTCTGTATGGATGTTCACCAGTATCCTGGGGACTATGGTGGTACTGAAACAGATGTCAACCAAGGACAGATTGGTAAGGAAGAAGTACATGGGTGTGTGGAGGTGAGAGTCAGAGCTGATGGCCAGGATGATGAGCAGGTTCCCAAGCACAGTGACCAGGTACATGGACAGGAAGAGTCCAAATATGAAGGGCTGCAGTTCTGGTTCCTCAGAGAATCCAAGGAGGATGAACTCTGAAATTCCTGTTTGGTTTTCTGCTTCCATATAGCTGATGTATCTATGAAGGAAGAGATAAGAGCAACATAAATTAGCAGCAAACTGGCATTCTCCACATAATAGAAATGTTGAGCATGCTTTTCCCTCAAGTTATTTATGAAGTCAGTCATTTTGTCTAAGAGTTGGGTCTCCTTTCACTCCTAAGTGGAATCCTATAAAATAGAGTTTCATCTCAACCACTGATCAAAGTATGACAACAACAAAACCAAAATGGAATCCCTCGAAATGGGGTCTAGAATTCCTGATAGCCTATGTTACACATCCGTTTAATAAGAATCTTGTCAGATGGTCAGGGAGCTTCAAAATGTACCTCCTGGTACATCATCATGTACCTCCTGGTAGGAGGCACTGGAAAGGACACAACGTTGCATCTGTAGGATTCCTGCCAAAGATGGAGGACTTCAGTCTAAGACTAGGGAGCATCAGAAAAATCCAAATTTAGGGACATTGTACACAATATCTCACCTGTGCCCTTCAAAAATGTCAATGTCATCAAATACAAAGAAAGTCTAGGAACTGTTCCGGATTAAAGGAGGCTAAAGAGATGTGTATGTAATGCATGATCTTGGATTTTCTTTTGCTATAGATGACATTATTGGGATAATTGTCAAAATAGGAATGAATTCTGTAAACTTGAGAACAGTTTTATATCACTGCTAGTTTTCTGATTTTGATCATTGTTCTGTAGTTATTAGAGGAATATGTCCTTGTTTTTAGAGAATATTGAAGATTTAGAGGTAAAGAGGAACCATATCTGCAGTGCAACGTACTGTACTCTCAAATGGTTCTGAAAACACACACACACACACAAAGAAAAGGAAGAGAGAAAAAAGTGGATAAAGAGAAAAGTAAAGATGGTAAACATTAATATATGGTGGATCTGATAAAGGACACTATTTATGTTGTTCTTTCAAATTTTCTGTAGATCTGAAATGGTGTCAAAACTTGAAGTTAAAAAGTAGCACTTTCACAAAATGCCCAATTGAACAGGCTAGAATAAAGGAAGACAATTCACACAGGAGATGTCAGAAAAGAGACTTCAAAGAATACTGCACCTGAGGTGACCACTCATAGAATTAGAGCCCACACTCACTCTCACCTAGAAATCCTCTGCCAAAGGCATTTAGCCTAAAGTGGTCCTGGATGAATTGTACCCTAAGTCCAAGGCAGAAGTAAACACAAATCTGCTCTAGAAAATGTTTTCATCTGAGGATTTTTGCCTCAATGTCCATAAAGGAGATCGATTTGCAATTTTTCTTTCATTTAACCTCCTTTCCTGGTTTGCCTGCACATTCTGGTTCCTTCCAACCTCCCAGTCTTTTTAAGCACAACACCAGCCTTTCACTCTGAAGTTCTGACATCTTTTGCTTACTTGGGAGTCCTAAAACTGCTATGATTCTCCACCCAGCAATACTGTGCAAATACTGCCTCTCTGTCTAGCAAGTACAGGCTCCCAATCCATGCCTTCATAGCCCCCTGTATTTTTATTCACTGCACAAATAATAGTTATTTATTGTGTTAATTTATAGGATTGTTTGATGAATATCTGTCCCCCTCACCACTGAATCATAAACCACATAAATTCAGATCACATGTTATAAAACTTACTTATTCTCATATCCCCATGGTTTGTATTTGAAGAGCACAAAAAGTTGAGTGAAGGATGAAACAAAAAAATGATCATATATGGCACAAACAAGAAATCTACAGGTTAATCTCAAATTGACTATAGATGCACCAAACTGAAAAAGGACTAAGATGAAGTTAGCTGTTTGATAAATATCATACTCCATTACTAATTACTGTTCATCTGAAGAGTACAAAAAATATTTAATATTAGAAAGTCTGATAACAAAGTATTTGCATGAATTGATCAACGCAGAAAATAATGATAGTTTCAACATAAACCAAAATACACTTAATAAAATTTAACAGTCCTTGATGGGAAGGGATCAGAGTAAAATTTCAGCCACATAGAATAGAAGGATACTGCCAAAGGTGATAAAGAACAGTTACATGAAACCAAGTGTTAATCCAAGATCCATCATTCAGCCCTAAAAAGCAAACAAACAAAAATAAAAGGGGAAATCATGTCTGCTGTTATCATCATTATTTAACACTGTTTCTGATAATGTAAAAGAAATACCATAAGACAAGAAAAGCAAATGTGATATAATATTAGGACATCAAAACCAAAATTGGTTGCCATCAGTGGCTGATATGATCACCTGCTTAGAACATGAAAGAAAGTCAATTTAAACACAATTAGAACTAATTGATGTCATCAGCTTTTTTATGTATCTGCAAACAATCATTAGGAAAGAGAAAAGATGTTAAAAAGTCCGTTCACAATTGCAATGACAACATAGATAACTCCTGGCACAGAGTGGGCATTCAGAACATATTTGTCAAATGAAAGAGTGCAGGTAATCTAGTAGAAACTAAGCGATGATGGGGGCAGGATGGAGAGGCAGATACCCTGCCAGAGCAGAGGTTCTCCAGTGATACCATACATCAGAATCGCCTACAGTCCTTGGTAAAACAGAGTGTTGGGTCCCATGCCCAGAGTTTCTGTCAGCCGGTCTTGGGTGAGGCTTGAGAATCTGCATTTCTAACAAGCTCCCAGAAGATGCTGATGCTGTGGCTCCAGGAATCCCACTTTGAGAACTACTGTACTAGAGAAGAACAAGGAAGGTATTAGCAGATGGGTTGGCAACTCTTAAGAAAAGGGTGCATTTGAGAGAGTGCCAATTCCTACTGACACTGAGAAAGTCACTAGTTTCCAGACTGAGGGGCCATCAGAGCTGGAGGTGACAGAAGACAGAAGCAGTAGAATCTAAAAAGACATAAATATTTTCTGAGTATACTCCATACTACTTTCCACAGTGGCTGCAACAGTTTGCACTCCCACCAGCAGTGTACGAGTGTTCCCTTCTCTCCACATCCCCTCCAACACTTGTTGTTCCCTGTCTTCTTAATTATAGCCATTCTGATTGGAGTGAGGTGATATCTCATTGTCATTTTGATTTGCATTTCCCTGATAGCTAATGATGTTGAACATCTTTAGATCTACCATATGATTCAGCTATTCCACTGTTGGGTATTTATCCAAAGAACTTGAAAATACAAATGTGTAAAGATACATGCACCTCTGTGTTCATTGCAGCATTATTCACAATAGCCAAGACTTGGAAGCAACCTAGGTGCCCATCAAGGGACGAATGGATAAAGATGTGGTATATATACATAATGGAATACTACTCAACCATAAGAAATGATGAAATCCAGCTATTTGTGACAACATGGATGGACCTTGAGGGTATTATGCTGAGTGAAATAAGTCAGAGGGAGAAAGTTAAATACCGTATGATCTCACTTATAAGTAGAAAATAAAAATAATGACAAACAAACACATAGCAACAGAGATTGGATTGGTGGTTACCATAGGGGAAGGGGGGAGGGGGAAGGGCAAAAGAGGTTATTAAGCTCACATGTGTGGTGATGGACTATAATTAGTTTTTGGGTAGTGAATATGATGTAATCTACACAGAATTTGAAATATATTATGATGCACACCTGAAAGCTACATAATGTTATAATCCAATGTTACTGCAATAAAAAAATTAAAAAATAACTAAAAAATAAAGAGACATAAATAATGAGGGAAATAAATTCTAGAAATTCCAAAAAATTGTCATGGCTCATTATCAACTGTGTTACCTCCTTCCCCCACCACAGTTTTAATCCTCATTTTTACATGCAATACTCACTAGGACAGTGAATTCACTCGGCTGGCATTGCTAAAAGAAATGTTTGTGCAGCCTTTTTCTCCTCTGACTGTTAGATGCTGAAGACTCTCCCAGGGGATCAGGGGGAGATGGAATCTGTCACAAAGTCTTGTCTGTGAGAGGCACCAAGTGTGGTCTCCTCTTTGTCAGGCATCACTGAACTATGGGTGAGGATGCTAGGGAAGTATTTACGGTTTCTCAAGTCCCAGAAGAATGATTTCTCATCCTTCCTCATTAAATAAATTGGCCCTGTGATGTTCTACTCTTCAAGTCATTCAGCTCCTTTGGGGTAAAAAGCAAATGGCAGAACGGAACCATGTGTTCTGTTTCCAAGAAGGCACCTTTGGAGCCAGATGGATCTCTCTGCCCCCAAGGGCCTCTTCCTTCTTGGAAGAACTTTCATCACTATTGATTTGGCTTTGAGGAAAAGAGGCTGCCCCTCAGGAACATTTCTCTGCTGCAAAGACCCATCTCCCCATAACCACAGTATTCAGGGTCTTGACGTAACAGATGGAAACAGAGATTCATTTGTCTCAGTGAATCCCTTGTGGCTGTACAAGCTACGTGGTGTTGAACATGCTGTTGATAAAGAAAGTCCTGTTTCAAGAGAAAGAGTCAACTGTTTAAAATGACAATGCTAAGTCAAGTAATAAAGGCTGAACAATGGCCCTTGGATTTAGTGACATGGAAACCAGAGAAAACAATTTTGGTAGAGCAATGGGGAGGAGTCTACTTGTGCAGGCTTGGGAGTGACTTGGCAGTGAGGAAGTTGAGCTCACAAGTGTAGAACACTCTGTCTAGAACTTTGGTTGTGAAGAGAAAGAGAGAGAATAGTATCGTAAGCTGTGTTTTTTCATTTCAGATATGAGGAAATATTTATCGGGGAAGGAAATGCTCCAGTTGACTGTAGGAAATTAAACTGATACTCTACGATTTACCATAAAAACTAGAGTTCTGTGATATGTTTTTAAATGACGTAATAATTTATTTTATAAATTATTCTTAATTCTAAGTGAAATGTATCATCTTTAATTAGTTGAGTAAATTAAAACTAGAGCAGTGAAATCAAACTCGAATGTGTTATTAACACAAGTTTCATAAGTAACAGTAATTTCCTATCACCAAGTACAACATCATTAAATGAATAGCTTTCTACTACATACACATAACTTGATAAACATTTGTAATCTTAATGGTATAACCCAACAGCCATTGAAACCATAAGTATAAGACTTCAAATATAATATAGGGAATTCTTTCATCCCTTTTAATAAACAGTCTTAGCAACAACTCCATTATGGCAAGATTAAAAAAATCTATGCCATGGGGGCTGGCTTTGTGGTGTAGCAGTTAAGTTTGTACATTCCACTTTGGCATCACGGGGTTCGCCAGTTCGGATCCTGGGTGCTGACCTACGCACTGCTTGTCAAACCATGCTGTGGCAGGCAGGCCACATATAAAGTAGAGGAAGATGGGCACGGATGTTAGCTCAGGGCCAGTCTTCCTCAGCAAAAAGAGGAGGATTGGCAGCAGATGCTACCTCAGGGCTAATCTTCCTCCAAAAAAACCACAACTATGCCATGAATTCACATTTTTGGCTATGAATGAACACATTTCTTAATAAATTTGGAGATCCTTTGAGACAAAGTGTAGCAAAAAATTAATTGGACAGGATCTTTTATACTGCAAGACTCAGTTAAAGAAAAGTACTCTTGGCTTTTCAAATTTTGAATCAACTGTTCTCTGATATTTTAAGAAAGGTCTTTATTCTACAGGCAATTGATCAGTGGCTTAATTAAAGCACTCACATTTAAAAAATATCCTTTTTAGTCTTTTTGTGATAATTTCCTAATAAAATTTCCATAACTGAAAAAATAATTTGTTTTATGACCTATAAAAAAATGTTTTTCTTGATTTTGTTGCAAGATTCCAAGCCATTTTATAGCTGACCAAAGTTACAAGCTCAGATCTGTAAAAAATGGTTTTAAAACTTCTGTTGGTTGTACATCCATGTTCATCGCAGCATTATTCACAAAAGCCAAAAGGTGGAAGTAACCCAACTATCCACTGACAGATAAAGGGATAAACAAAATGTGGTATATATATATATATATAAGGGGATATTATTCAGTCTTAAAAAGGAAGGAAATTTTGAGCCAGCTCTCATGGCCTAGTGGTTAAAGTTTGGCATGCTCCACTTCAGCAGCCCAGGTTCAGTTCCAGGGGCATGGAACCACACTACTCATCTATCAGTAGCCATGCCTTGGTGACAGCTCACATAGAAGAACCAGAAGAACTTACAACTACACATAACTATGTACTGGGGCTTTGGGGAGAAAAGAAGAAGGAAGATTGGCAACAGAAGTTAGCTTAGGGTGAAGCTTCTCCTAAAAACAAAAAGGAATGAAATTCTGGCACATGATACAACATGGATGAACCTTGAAGATATTATGCTAAGTGAAATAGGCACTCACAAAAGAACAGATATTGCATGATTCTCTTATATGAAGTTCCTAGGGTAGTCAAATTCATAAAGACAGAAAGTAGAATGGTGGTTTCTGGGACTGGGGGGAGGGGAAATGAGGAGTTAGTGTTTAATGGGGACAGAGTTTCAGTTGGGGAAGATGAAAAAGTTCTAGAGATGGATGGTGCTGACAGTTGTACAACAATGCGAATCTACTTAACGCCACAGGTTGTCCATTAAAAAA
Organism: Equus quagga; assembly: GCF_021613505.1. Classification (NCBI taxonomy): domain Eukaryota; kingdom Metazoa; phylum Chordata; class Mammalia; order Perissodactyla; family Equidae; genus Equus; species Equus quagga. Next base: position 90,566,012 of record NC_060280.1, read on the forward strand.
TGGTTAAAATAGTAACTTTTATGTTATATTTTTATATATTATATATATATATATATATATATATTTCACCACAACACAAAAATAGTAAGTGAAAAGAAAAAGAACATCTGCTGGACACCAGTTACCTGATTTTAGGTGATGAAATTAATCAATTTTTTGACCGTTGACAGGAAATGTCTTATCAAATTCATTTGCTAAAAATATCTCTTAATTTTGTCCACTTCATTGTCTCTGAAAAACTTTTACACAACAAATATCTTTTTTGCTCTGTTGCAGCAAGTTTTAATTGACATCATTATGACATACCTTCTTCCAGTCTCTTTTTTTTAATATTCCAGTCACAGTACTGCTTTCTGCATCTCCACTCAATTCTGCATCACTAGTATGCCTTCATTTGCAAGTCAAAAACTTGTCCATACTTATGTTTTTAACCAGGAAAATAATTTAATTGTATTATAATTAAAATAAATGTTTCTACTTAATTACCAATTACAAAGTACCTAGTATCATTGTAACTTGTGCTTTAGATTCATATAAAGATATTATAACATTACACTGGTGCATTAAAAAAAAATCATTCAAACCGAATGAATCTACTGTACCAAAGAGATAACCTATCAGACATGCACAGTACAATACAACCCACCATGAAATTGATATGTAATCTCAACAAGATAATAAAGTTGTATTTCAAAGAAGAATATTTTACTCTGCTTCAGTTTGTGTGTGTGTGTACTGGATAACTTTTTTTAATTGTGGTAAAATACACATAACACAAAATTTACCACCTTTACCACTTTTAAGCGTACAGCCCTGTGGCATTAAAAACATTCACAGTGTTGTACAATCATCCTCACCTTCCAGCATGCCAAACCCCAATCCAATTAAATCTGCATCCCTACTGACAAAATCCAGGCATGAGGATTTTTAAAGCTGACCAGGTGCTTCCAGTATGAAGCCAAGATTGAGGACCAGTGACAGACTCTTTCACATAACCTGTTTCAATAGATTTGATCAATGCCAAAGTGTTTTGACAATAGGCATGGACTGTGGAAAGCTTTGAGAATTGTATGTATATTTAAAAATGAGAGTTGTGCATTTCATAAGTTGTGCCTGCGACATAAGTAACAAATACAGACAATTCCAAAGGTGTTATAGGATTCAAACTTGATGTGGTTTTGAAACATACAGGAACCCAGAATATTTCTCTAATCCTGCTGAAGTACCAAAAGAAGCAATATTCAGATATAAAACATTAAGAGAAATGAAAGCCATGAAAGCTACAAAAATTATGTGACCAGAGAGGCATGCTTGACAATTCCAGATGTTTGGTTTTGCAATTTTTTCTAATCCACAGACCTAAAAAAATGGCCAGGCATTGCAAATAGGCTGGTCTACTCAGGAGCCTCTGCGTGGATCTCTTCATATCCCTGTTTCTTGGAATGTTGATGAAAAGTTTCAACATGGAGGTGACCACAGTATACATCACTGAGGCCACCACATCATTCCTGGGAAAATGTGAAACAGTTGAACCAAGTCCCACTCCAATGCTTGTTCCATGAAATAAGCAAACAGCTAACAGGTGAGAACCACAGATGGAGAAGGTTTTGTACTTCCCATCTGATGAGGGGACTCTCAGAATGGAGGAAACAATTTTATAGTAAGAGAAAAGGATCCCTGAGATAGGGAGAAAACCAGAGATGGCACCAACTAAATACATGACTATGCTATTGGTGAAAGTATCAGAACAGGCAAGGTTTAGGAGTTGAGAAGGGTCACAGAAGAAATTAGAAATTTCCACATCCTTGAAGCAGGTAAGTTGTAACACAATCAAATTGTGCAGCTGGGATTGCAAAAGGCTAACAAGACAAGACATTAAAACTGAGAAGCCACAGAGACATGGATTCATGATGACCAGGTAGTGCAGAGGGTGACAGATGGCCACAAATTGGTCATAGGCCATCATGGTCAGTAGCATATAATCCATACATCCAAAAAGGATCAAAAAAGACATCTGTGTCAGGCAGCCCACAGAGGAGATGATTCTTCTATGGGTTTGGATGTCCCTAATCATCTTGGGGATTGTGGTGAAGATGAAACTAATGTCAACCAAGGAAAGGATGGAAAGGAAGAAGTACATGGTGGGGTGTGGACAAGGGAGTCAGAGCTGACCACCAGTATGACGAGCAGATTCTCAAGCACAGAGACCAGGTACATGGACAAGAACAGCCTGAAGAAGAGAGAGCTGCAGTTCTGGATGGATCTTCTGAGAGAACCATGAGAAGGAATTCTGAGACACGTGTTAGATTGTGTGGTTCTATGTAGCCTGGAAACCTTGAATGTTGTAGATGCTCATAAATGGAAAATAATTGGTCCACCCAATTGTCCATTACATAGAAACAAACAAGCACTATTTTATCTTGTCTCTAGTTCTATGGGACATCCTTGAAAAGCAGGAAAGTACTTAATTTGTGGAAGCCACATTGCCTACATTCTATTAACCAAACAGAGGTGTATTCACCATTTAAAAGAGATTTTCATTTCGTTTTGTTCTCAATGCCTCTTTGGTGCCAACAAAGTATACGCTCTAGAGAATTGGATATAAACGTGACTTTTTCTTCAAATACTAAATATCTACTTGAATGAGGACAAAAATAAAATGTCCTTTCAGAGATTGAAAGACACTATAACTTCAGCTCACAGGATGTTTAAATTGAATGACATGAGGAGCAGCCTTATCATTACCAAAGATAATAATATGTAAAATTTATTTTGCCCTTACTTTATGCACTCATCACAAATGGATTCCATAAGGAGCATCCCTCTTCTGTTAGTCATTACTCAATGTAGTTTTATCAACAAGGAGTCAAACCAGATGACAATACTGATGCTCAGAGACACTCTAAGAACTTGCCTCATGTCACAGAGACAATAAGTAGAGCAGACAAGGATTCAAAATTAAATTGTCAGTCTCTGAGTTTGACCATTCAGATGACACTAAACTTCTTCAGTCTCCTGATGTGAACAAAGTTTTCAGCAGAGTCCAGAGGTCTTAAACATAGGTACATCTGAGAGCCATTTAACTGCTTCCAGTTTCTTGAGCAGGAACGGAACCCAAGACTCCGAGTTCATGTCTCCCTTTGAGATTGAGTGGGCGGATTGCACAAATGGAGGAGGGAGTGGACAGCTGGAGGGATATCCAGGAGTGGGGATTTTGCCGTCTATTATCACATGGCAACTGTTTCTGTGCTCTTTGCCTGGGATCTCAGCCATCATTCCTGTAGTTGATGCAGCAGGTGCACCCGCTGCTCTCCACTGTGGTCTACCAGAAACCCCCAAAGAGAAGAACACAGTGAGTAAGTGATCTCTTCCTGAAGTGTCCAGGGAAGTGAAATGGCCAGTTGGGTGCACAGGGAGTGGATACCAGCCAGGTGCCCTGTGTCAGGAGTCACACCGCCCGATTTAAACTTGGTTTCACTCTTTGTTACCTCATGACCCATACAAATTACATAAAAACATTGTGCTCCTTTCCTCTTCAATAAAGTAATAATAAAGTGTGCACCTAGATTTTGAGGATGATTATGCAGGTGAAATGAAACAAGCTACATGGAATGCACAGTTCAGAGCCTGGCACTTAGGACACACTCCACAAAGGTTCAGATGTTATGGTTATTGTCATCCTCCTCTTCCTCATTCTCTTATTCTAATCTCACATTCATGATCCATTTAGAATTCATAAGGGACACTATAGAGAGACCTATTTCCTGCTCTTGCAGGCGAGATGCCTATGGGAGCTCAAACAGGTGTGGGAGGAAAGCAGAACTCTCGAGGAGATTCCTTGGACCCTCCCCCCCCCATCAGAACCAAGAACATAGACTCCACAGTCCTCGGAGCTGAAACTTTGTGTACTTCTGCCCTACCATCTGTCTGTCCCAAAGTCCTGTTTGTTCTCATGGTGAGGAAACACTCTTCCCGATAGTCCCTCTCATTCTTCCCACATACCTCAGAACCCCAAGTTAGGAATACGTAGTTGACTCCCAGGCTCATACAGACCCAACAAGTCTCTTTGAAGGTGCAGTGTTCCCATCCTGAAATCCTGATATCAGACCTGGGAGTAAGATGAAGCTACTACTGGGGTAACAGGCACAGGCTGGCTGGCTGGCTGCTCCCATCTTTTTTTCCAGGGGTTTGGCATTTTCCTAGGGAAATTTGATTGTGTTCCCTAGGAGATGCTCAGGTCAGAGAAAACACACAAGGCAGATGGACGGATCAGAATGAAAACTTCTTATGCATAATGATAATTGTTGCCATCACTCCCCAAGATGATGATGACATCTCCTCATTGGTCTTGCCATCCCCACTCTGGTGCCTTCTACAGCCCACTCTCTATACAGAGGCCACAGGAAACTCAGAAATCAAAAAAAGAACATCACATCACATCGTGTTTGCTACAAAGTCTTTCAATGGCTTCACATCTCCCGCATCTTAAAACCCTAACTCCTCACATGAGTCTAGACAGCTATGAATGACCAGGGCATTGATTTTTGACCACATCCACCTCACACCTTTTTCAACATTGTCACCATGCTTCCGAAACACAGGCCTGTGACTCAAATATGTCAAATCAGTTTCTGCCTTCAGGGCTTTTGAACATGCTCTTTCCTCTCCCATGAGTGACCCTAGCCATTCACCTGGTTTGCACTTTCTCATCATTTCCATCTTAGCTCCAAATGTTACCTCCTCTGAGAAGCCCCCAGGCATGCTTCAGCACACAGCCCTATTTTAAATATATTCGTCATTATTTATTTACCTGTTAATTTGTTTATCTTTTGTATCCTTGCATAACTCCATCCACAATTAGAAGGAAATCCCATGAGGGCAGGGTCCTCATCTATCTTATTGCTCTATCACATATGGAAAGTGTTCAACTATATTTATTTGTTGAAGGTGCTCAAAAAATTTTACCTTGAATGCTGAAGAACAAAGACAGTACCTGTTAGGGTGACTGCAAAGCCGACCACAAGGCCTGTGAATGTCCTGACACCCCAGTTATTCAGTGACTGCTGACCTCAGGCTCTCTCTTTCAGAAATACCAGGGTCAAGGTGCCGCATGGCCGTGTGTGACTGGGCGTGGTCAGCAACATTGCCCTGTCACTCGGGTGGTCCTTAGGAAAGCTTGCCCTCCTCTCTGCTCCTCTTCTCTACTGCTTCAATTTTTGTTCCAAAGGGTGGTCCACGGGCATACTCAGGGACCTCAGAGAAGACTCTAGGCTCTGAGCAAGACTTGAAGAAAGATGTTTCTTAATCCTTAGACTTGTAAAGAATCTGCAGATGGAATGAGATGTTTCCCCAAGGGAAGGTGGATACGCTGGAGGCCACATCTAAGAGGAGAGGAATTGCTTTAGGAAGAAAAAGGCCCAGTGGGGGCTGAGGTGTGAGGCAGGAGGATGTGAGGGTGGGGAGGGCAGATCTTACATGTGGCTCTAACTCTGCTCCCAGTGGGTAGAATCTGCAGAACCATTTACTCCCCTGACCCTGAGGGAGTGTGGGACTCTCCAGAAACAGAGTCAAAACAGTAATTTATTTAATGAGAAGTGAGGGTATTCAGCCCCAAATAATCCTCCTGTGCTCTTGGCTCAGGCTCACCTATCCTAGGCCAGGAGGAAATGCCCTTGGGCCCACCCATTTAGCTCTTTGTCCCTGCTCCTCCATCCTTATTTGTCCTCCATCAATAGAAGGAAAGATAATAGAACCCAGACTTACAGAAATTCTATTGTGATATCCCAGTGTTGTTCAGAAACTGCTGTGGCAGAGAGGTAAGAGGGAGGTCAGAGCTTTAACTTGCATGCTTTCCTGGCACACAGGCAGGGATATAGAGGGAGGAAAGCCCGTCAAAATTGAGTAAAAGTCCCTGACTCTGGACAGGTCTCTCCAAGCCCCACTACGCCTTATATTCTCTTACCTCTAGCTCTAGTTTCACTGCCTCTCAGTTTCTGGGCATTCCCCGCATAATCCTCTCTCCACTCACAGGAAAATCCCCCTCCCTTTTTTAGAGGGGACATTTCCACCTCCATAGAGCATCTCCCCTGTGCCCAACACTAAGCTAGGTACTGCAAAAAAGAGGTAACTGTAATGTATTGCTCTCCTGGGAGGATGAAAAATCCAGAAATGAACATATGCATGCAATGTGATAGTTTGCCTCATGTGTAGTCCAGTTTCTACAAGGTACAGAGGAGATCCAAAGAGACAATGGTCAGTGCTGTGTGGAGGTGTCAGTGATTTCAAGACAGAGTGTGGAAGGAGGGATAGGACATTTCTTGGTGAATACGGGAGAAAGAGGACTCCAGGTAAGGGTAAATGCAAAGGTCTAGAGCTTTGAAACTGCATAGAATCCTCTTAGAATTGCAAGATGTTGAGTATCTAATGTCAAAGCATTATTTTCCAATAGATAAAAATATGCCTCTCATACAAATATATAATGAGCATATGTCAAAGATTTATTTCTTAATGAGGGAGCCAGGAGAGTAAAGCTAGTTTGCAAAGCATTTGAGGAACAGGAATTTATATAGTTAGGAAAGGAATGATGGAATTAGTTTTCCAACTTAGATGCAAAAATACAAGAAAATAAAACTATAGCCGTTGGGGTTATCTTTTCTACCAGATAGAGATGTCCCACAGCAAGATAAATGATAATCTCTGGGGTAATCTTTTAGCTGAAGAGAAATAATTTGCATCTCTACTGGACAAAAATCATTTGCAATTTAGTAATCTCCTATGAGTTAGCACTAACTTCACAGAGCCTAGGTCCCAAGCAAACAAAAACACATTCCCCCAGAAAATGAGAGAATTAGGCAGGCCTATTAGGCAATATTTCAGTGTGATAGTGAAAGGAAATGCTGTCATCATTTTGCCTCATTGGGTAATTTCCTTCTTACTACATAGGATGGATCAGAAGACAGGAAGAGGGTGGTGGAATGGGAGATGAAGCTGGAACAATAAGACAGGGAGCAGATCATGGAGGGCATCGGACTTTGGGCTTTCTCCTGGAGAGATATGGAGCCATAGAATGATTTTTAAGATGCACATAATGATGAGATTGGAGCTATTCTGATATTCTCTGCAGAATGGTCTAGAAGGGTATCAGTCTATTTTTAGCCCAGATGAGAGGTTATGAGGACCTGAATTACAGCAGCGTTGGTGAGTGAAGAAAGTGTCCAGTGGGAGTTTATATTGCCACCTTGACACTAAGGACAGACTCTTCCTAAATAACAATCTTCATCCATTCATCTAATTTATTAATAAGTATTGTAGCAATAGCCATCTTTACCCATTCCTGACTCCCTATGACCTACTGCATGTCTGAGTCTCAGATGTTTCCACTGGCAAAGTTCTCACTTGTCTCCCTATGAGCCATGGAATCCTGAAATAATAAATCTGCATCTGTCATCTAGGCTGATTATATTCCTCCCCTATCTGAAAAATCTGTCCTACAGAAGATCTTTTATTCCGTATGCCACAAACACATAGATACACACACCCCCCACCACCATCAAATATTCAAAATCAAGTATTTTCAATTCTTTGCTGGATTCAGCAGCAATGTCTACCTCCCATCAGGGAGGCCTGAAGGCATTGGATGTTATTCCCAATTCACAATCAGATTATTTATCATTGCAGCCAAGTAGAGACCTTTTTATTTCTGCAGGCTGTTACTTTTGAAGTGAACACACCAATTATGATCTATATGATTCTCTGATGGTAGATATTTGGTCAAACATTACTCTGGGTGTGTCTGTGAGGGTGTTTCTGGATAAGATTAACATTTGAATCTGTAGACTGAGTAAAGCAGATTGTCCTCCTTAATGTGGGTGGGCCTCATCAAATCAGTTGAAGGCATGAATAGAGCAAAAGGGCTGAGTAAGAGAGAATTCGTTCTGCCTGACTGCCTTTGGGCTGGACATTGGGTTTTTTTGCCCTGCTTTCAGATTGGAATTGAAACACCAGCTTTTCCTGGGTCTCAAGCCTGCTAGCTTTCGGACTAGAACTATACCATCAGCTCTCCTGGTTCTCAGGAGTTTGGACTTGGAGTCCGACTACACATAGTGTCTCCCAAGCCTCCAGCTTGCCAACTGCAGATTTTGGGACGTGTCAGCCTCCATAATCACGTGAGCCAATTCCTTATAATAAATCTCTTTATAAACACACACACGCTCATCCTGCTGGTTTTCTTTTTCTGGAGAACCTTGACTATTATGCAGTTTCTTTTCCTTGTTTTCACCTCTAAATTTTTGTTTCTCTTACTCTTGCTTTCCCTTTTCTTTCCTCTTTTAAATAACAGCATAATGGTTCATGATAAGTTATCTTCCATTGAGGGGTTATTCTACACCTGACCTGCCCCAGGGGAACAGGGAGAAGGGAGGAGCCATCCTGAGATCCATTCTAAGATATGAATATATTTCTCTATAAATAACTTTTTTCTGATCACAAAGTAATATGTGCTCATTGTGAGTAATTAAGAAAATGTAGAAAAAGGGGGAGAAAAGAAAGAAAATAGGCACCCATAGTCCCACATCTCAGAAATATAAGCACATGATGTTCTGATGAATTTCTTTCCAGTCGTGGTTCATCTCCAAATTGCTACTGTTCTATATGAATGGCTTTCTCTCCTATTCTTTCCACTTAACATTATAGCATGGACACTTTGTCATGTTGGCTAGTGTTTTTGCACCACCCCATTAGATTGTTCAAAAATTTCCATTACTATAAACATTATACTCCAACAGCAATACTCTAAACAGTATACTCTAATAGCAATACTCTAAGCAGCATACAGTAATGCTCTCCAGTGTATTCTAAAGCACTATAAGCAGTACTGCTATCAAAGTCTCATACCTAAATCCTTTTTGGCCAATCTGATCATCATTTTTCCTAGAATTAAAGTAGAAGGATCCTAGTGTATATACACATTTGGAAGGTTCTTAATACTTAGTAACTTGATTTCCAGAATATCTGAGCCAAAAGGAGTCTTTTCATATACCATCATGCCAATTACCCTCATTATTATCAACACTCAATATTCTAATTAAATTTAGTGGGTTATTTTTTCACTATTTCTTTAAGTGAAATCAGATTCTTACCATATAATCCAGCAACTGCACTGGTAGTATTGACACAAGTGAGTTGCAAACTTATGGCCACATGAAAACCTGCACACGAATTTCATGTAATTTTATTTATAAATGTCAAAAATTGGAAGCAATCAAGATGTTCTTCAATAGGTGAACAGATAAACAAACTGTGGTACATCCAGACAATGGAGTATTATTTAGAAATAAAAAGAAATAAGCTAGAAAGCCATAAAAAGACATGGAGGAGCCTTAAACATATGTTGCTAAGTGAAAGAAGGCTATTTGGAAAGGTTACATGATTCCAACCATATGACATTCTAGAAAAGGCAAAATTATAGTGATAGTAAAAAGACCAGTGGTTGCCAGTGGTTGGAGAGGGGAGGGATGGATAGCACACAGAACTTTTAGGGCAGTCTCTATGATACTGTAATGGTGGATAAATGCTATTACGCATTTGGCAAAACCGACAGAACTGTACAACACAGAGATAACTCTAAACTATGGACGTTAGTTAATAATAATGTATCAATATTTGTTCATCAGTTGTAACAAAGGTATCACACCAACGCAAAATGTTAATAATAGGCAAAACTGAGGGCGAGTCGGGGGTAATATATGAGAGCTCTACTTCCTGCTCAATTTTTCTGTAAACTTAAAACTTCTCTAAAAAATAAAGTCTATAAAAATGGTATATTCTTGTTTTATTTTGATTTTCCTTGATTGTATGGAACTTGAACATTTCTTCATGTGTTGATTCACTTGTATTTAGCCTCATGGTTTTTGGATTTTTTTCTTACTGTTTTTAAGAGCTTTCAAATATATCACTACTGTACTTTGGTTATATTTTCTTATAAACTATAAATTCCCTCTCCCTCCAATTTTAATTTGCCTTTTAATGTCATTTGGTATTATTGATAAACAAATGATACATTGTATGTACTTTGTGATTTCTTCCACTGCTGTTCTGCTTAGGAAGTTTGCACACTTCAAGAAGTATGCAAATATATTATCTATATTCATTTCTAATAGTGTTCTGATTTCAATTTTTCAAGTCACTCTCTTTTCTATTATTCATTGTGAGGTATTTTTTTTAAAGTTTTCTAAGCACCATTTATGATGTCATTTTCCTTTTACGGGTTGATTTGTGATACATCTATATTGTGAACTAAATTCTCGTACTGTGTCCAGTTCTTGACTCTCCAATTTGTTCCATTGATCTCTTTATATTTAAGTTGACCACACTGTTTTAAAAGTTGCCTGTCCTCATCATCCATCTTCTTTTAAAACTTTCTTGAATTTTTAACTAAGTTCCTTAAGCTTAACCAGTTAATGTTCCTAATCACTTTTCTCAAGTGGATCTTAAGGGTCTAAATCAGAATAATTACTGCAGAGGAGTCAAAGGCAGCGATATTTCCATGGTACTCAAAGCTACAGGAAGGCTGAGCCCATGCCTCTTACTTTTCTATACTTATTCCTAACCCAGTGCCTGGTATACTGAAGGTACTCAAATAATTATGGAATAAATGAAAGATGAGAATATACAGTCATTTAGATGTCTACAAAATTTAAAGATCATCATGGCAAAGAGAAATGACCTTCAGAGAGGCAAACTGAGACCATGTAAGTTATAGACACACTTCAATTCAAAGAAAGGACCTTTTTCTTTTTTTTTTTTTTAAAGATTGGCACCTGAGCTAACAATTGTTGCCAATCTTCTTTTTTTTTTCTTTCCGCTTGTTCTCCCCAAGTCCCCCCAGTACATAGTTGCTTATTTTAGTTGTGGGTCCTTCTAGTTGTGGCATGTGGGACGCTGCCTCAGCATGGCCTGATGAGGGGTGCCATGTCCGCGCCCAGGATCCGAAGCAGCGAAGCCCTAGGCCACCGCAGCAGAGTGCGGGAAGTTAACCACTCAACCACCGGGTCGGCCCCAAGTACCTTTTTCTCATATGTGTATAAAATTGAAGGCAATTGCCTCTTAATTTAGGAATTCCCTCCTGTTGCAGAGACCTAATATTCAAATAGAAACTAAGGCTTATTTTTTTCTTTAATGGAGTGAAATGAAAGGTAGAAGGCTCTCTTTCTTTTTACGTTCAGTTGAAGAGACTTCATGATAAATAGTGTCTTTGTTATTGGTTAAAGGGCTTTATGATAGGGAATTGCCTCTAGCATGCCCTTAAAATTTCTTCTAATCTGTCATTCACTCAGTAAACATTTGTAGAGCACGTATTATGTATCAGGTACTGTGCTAAGTGCTTGGGATAGAAATAGAAAAGACATTGTCCACCCAACCTAAAGAAATTTAACAACTACAACACAAACATGTAGGGAGGGCATAAATAGAATGTATGGTGGGGAGGGTCTGATTTGGTCTTTGGGATTGAGGTGTATTACAGCACATTCATCATTATGATGATTCTAGAGGGATAAATTGGGACAGTCATGAGAAGTTACTATAATAATGAAGGAATTATCTGTAAAATCTTTTCCAAGTATCCTCCTCTGAGTCAAACTTGAGACAGAGAACAGTCTATTTCAAGACAGTGGCAAATGGCGAGATGGCAAAAAAATCTCATTAAATTCTGCATTTCCTAATGATCGCCCTCTTTCTCTGCATTTCCCTGGGACTCGAAGAGACCACAACTAGAAGGCAGAAGGGAGGCGTTCATGAGGCTGATGATCCTTTCACAGGAATTGTGGAAATATGCGAGTTCCAGGTAGTAGGTACATGAGTGATCTATTTGTATACTTCTCTATATTTTTAAAGTTTGATACCGCCCCCCCCCGCCCCCCCTTTAAGAACAGCAGGGCGCTATGGAAATAGTTGTCAAACCCAACTGCCGTTACATGGGGAACTTAAAAAATGTTAGATTCCTGGCCATGCTACACCTGTACTCAGTTCCCAGGAGAGGGATCCAGAAGGTGGGTTTTTAAAAAGTTCCCCGGATAATCCTCATTCAGCCATTCCAGCGCAGCCCTCGGAGCAGCTTTGAAGTTCCACTTCAGCACAGGTGGAATAGCCATGTGTTGGGGATGATGCATAGGACACCCTTCCATGCTGTGGGACATTCGTCTTAAAGAGGGGTTCCTGGTAGTAGTGCTGAAAGCAAGGAAGGGAGCGTATCATTAAAGAGGTTTTGATCAACAAAACACTTAGTTAAAACAGAACACTTCATGAGTGAAAATTCAGTTTGAAAACATATGGCACATCCCCTTTTGTCATTGTTTTAATTCCATTATTCTTGCTTCTTTCTAGGCAATTTCTATAAGTTATATGGAAGCAGGGAACCAAACAGCTATTTCAAAATTCACCCTTCTGGGACTTTCAGATGATATGGACCTGCAGCCTCTCCTCTTTGGGCTGTTCCTCTACATGTACCTGATGTGTGTTATAGGGAACCTGCTCATCATCCTAGCTATCATCTCTGACTCCCACCTTCACAATCCCATGTACTTCTTCCTCTCCAACTTGTCCTTCACTGACATCTGTTTCAGCTCCACCACCATCCCCAAGATGTTAGTGAACATCCAGACAAAGAGCAAAGTCATCACGTATGAAGGCTGTCTCACTCAGATGTATTTTTTCATGATTTTTGCTGGCCTAGATAATTTGCTGCTGACCGTGATGGCCTATGACCGGTTTGTGGCCATCTGTCACCCCTTGGACTACACAGTCATCATGAACCCCCGCCTTTGTGGTCTCCTACTTCTGCTTTCTTGGTTAATCTGCCTGACATATTCTTTGTTGCAAAGTTTGATGGTTTTGAGGGTGTCCTTCTGCAAAGAGACAGAAATCCCCCACTTCTTCTGTGAACTTGCTCAGATCCTCAAGCTTGCCTGTTCTGACACCCTTGTCAACCACATCGTGCTATATTTTGTAACTGGCCTGCTGGGTGTTATTCCCCTGACTGGGATCCTTTTTTCTTATTCTAGAATTATCTCCTCCATAATGGGAATTCCATCTACTGGGGGGAAGTATAAAGCCTTTTCCACCTGTGGGTCTCACCTCTCAGTCGTCTCCTTGTTCTATGGTGCGGGTCTTGGGGTCTACCTCACTTCTAGAACAGCCCACCCCTCCAGAAAGGGCTCAATAGCCTCGGTGATGTACACAGTGGTCACCCCCATGCTGAATCCCTTCATCTACAGTCTGAGAAACAGGGATATGAATGGGTCTCTGAGTAGACTTTTCAGCGGAGGAGCGTACTCTCAGTGAGATCACGGAAGTTAACGACAGACAACAGAGATCCAAAGTGCTGTTAACTAGTGTTCCTGAATATGTAATCTGAAGACATAGAAAAGATATACTATTCATGATATACTAGAAGACATTCCTGAACTGAAGACTAATGTGAAGCAGCACACCAAAAGGCTCACCATCTACTAAGGAGAAAGAATGGCCAACCAATAACTAAACTTCTCATGAAAATAAACTATTTCAAGGATACAGACTCCTTCCTTTAAGCATCAAGAGAGAAGTCAAGTCAAAAAAATGCAGCAGAGGAGGAGAGAGGACAACAGTGATGAAAATGTTTACACATTGTTGACTCATCTTTAACCTTCTCAGTTATGTTCTAGCTAAAACACAGCACCAAGCCTGCTGGACTATGCTTTTCCCTGGTCTGTCTAGAAATGCCATCTGGATTGCCTCATATTGACCTTCCTTGTCCCGTAAAATTGTACTTATTGTATCTTGCTTTGGTGGTGCCCACTGACCTATACTGAAGACTTTAATAGGAAACATCTTTTTGTAGTGTCAAATTTAAGAGAAAGTAAATCCTGATCTTTGTCAATCCATATGAGCCAACAGATCTGAAATACAAGTCCAAAGCAATCTACTAGCTGTTTTCCTTGCCTCATCCACACTTCACCAAATCTTCACAGGCCTGCTCCTTCTCACAGGCTAGGGCTCAAGTCAAAACTGTCAGAACTTCAGAGGCCTACCCTGGCTACCATCCTCCTATTCATTCCAGTTTTCATAGCACTTATATTTTGAGGTGCAGCAGAGCATAGCAGCTAAGAGGGCCCTAGGTTTAAGTATCTCTTCATCATTCACTCATGGTGTGATCTTGTATAAGTTACTTCTCTGTGCCTTCATGCTCTCATCTGTAATAATAAGGCTGACAATACATTTCCTGAAGATTTCTCGTGGGGATTAAATGTTACACATAAGAAAGTCCAGAACAGCATCTGCATAAGTACTCAATAATTGTTAGCCATAACAAGATCCAGGAGAGCAATCAAGATCTATGTTGACCACACACAGGTGCAAAGAGATTGTGAACAGTCAGCCAGGAACTCTTCTGTTGCTTTAACCCTATTAACCATAACAGCTTGCACTGCCATGGGGAGGCAGAATGGGGGGTGGGGAGGGCAGTTCAGGTCCACTATCAGAAGAGTTGGAAAAACTGACTAGAGAGGGTGGATCAGGCTATGGGTTTAGATGGGGCTGAGTGCATCCTCAGAGCTCTAACTCAGAGCACCAAGGAAGCCATGTAGCAGAGAGGGCCCCGGCCAAGGCTCAGCTCTCTGAACAGTCATAAGAGCACCACACACTGGAGGCCAGATCTGCAGAGTCTAGGAGAGAATGTTCCTGTACCTAGAGACTAAAGATTAGGCCAGGAAATGGCCCCAGACAAGGACTGGCTACAACAGGAAGCAGGGAAGACAAAGCATACTTTATACTGGTTCAGCTCCATGCAGAGATTCTCTTGAACTGAGAGTAAAAATTTAACTTTAATACCTGTCTTAGGTTGACCTGAGGACTGTTGAACCCTCTTGGTGATCAATGGATTCGGAAACATGCAGATTCCAATGTCTGAATCCTAATTTTACCACTTATTAGGATATCTACTCTGTCCTTAAGCAGCCTCCAATTCTTCATTTGTAAATAAGTGTTGGGGGTGATTACAGAAAATCAGTGTCTAATGTACAGATTTTCAAAAAGTAGTGGGCACCATATTTATGAACACAGCATTTATTTATTTGTGTCCCCATCTTGTGCCCAAAAGAGGTAATTCTACTGGCAGGATCCTGCACCCCAAAAAGCTCAGTACAGCTGCATCCTTCTCCAGCAGGTGTCTGAGAGAGATAGAAACTGATTGCTCCTGGGGAAAAAAAAAATCCCTTTATTCAGTGCAGTAAGTTCTTAGCTTCCAACCATTCTATGGAACCCCTGGCCCTGGTGATCAGGGCCATGAGAATTAGATGAAGCCAAAAAGATAGGGCCATCCTAATGAGCCTGGGACAGTATCTGATTATCTTCCATCTTTCAGTTAGTTCCTGGTATAGAAATTATTACTCTACCATGGGGTTTTTCAATCCGGGTACTGCTAACATTTGGTGACAGATACTTGTGGTGGGGGCTGCCCTGTGCATTGTAGGATATGTACTGGCATCCATGGCCTTATACACTAGACAACAGTAGCTTCCTTGACCACCATGTCCCAGTCATAAAAATAAAAAATGTCTCCAGACATTGCCAAATGTCCCTTGAGGGAAAAATCACTCCCAAATGTGCACTGATCTACCATGACCCAGGAGAACCAAGGAAAAGAAAAGGCAAGAAAAATGAAGTGAGAGGAAGACCCTGGTTTTCCTAAGGCCCAGAAAAGAATGGACCTAAGATATCAGCCTCTAGCTGAGAGAGTCCTCACATGGAGAGGGCAGCCTCAGGTCTGGAACAGAAGCACCAATTCACATTTGTTGAATAAACAGATGAACAAATTTTAGTGACCTCAAAACTCCATAGGACAAGAACCTTGTCTGTTCACTGGCTGCTGGGGGTTCACCATCTTGATTGTGGTGATAGTTTCACAAGTGTATACATAGGTCAAAACTGACCATACCGTCTATGTTAAGAATGTGCAATTTATTATACATCAATCGTCTGTATAAAAAGTTATTCCCTTTCATTTGGACCCTTCCAACACAAACACTGGCCCTGTGGTGACTGCACAAATAGGTATGATTTCTTCCCTCTCCTATCCCCACACCACTTCTGAGTATCTCCGAGTACTCTTCCACTCTTGGCTCACCCGTTGACTGCACTGGGCAGTGGGGTGCAGGCCAAAATGACACAAGCAGGGACCTGCAGTGGAGCTTATGTTCTCCTGGAAGCCACCAGCATGTGCACAGGCCCCATCTACACTGCTGGAGGATGAGACATGAGTGAAGAGCAAGTAGTTCCCAAGCTAAACTGGCAGCCAGCTGCAGACATGAGTTAAGTCCAGCTAAGCACAGACCAAATTTTCAACCAAGAGAATCATAAACTAAATAAATGGTGGCTGTTTTAAACCACTGTGCTTTGGGCAGTTTATTACGCAGCAAATATAAATAGGCCACTTCATTCCATTCTACTAAAGGGCACAGGTCACCTTTCTAAACTGCAAATCTCACCAAACTCAGCGGATTTCCTTCCAATGAACATTTAAATTGAGATGGATATATAGTGTTGATGTGTTTGTGTGTTATATAATCTGTCCCATGTTACTCCTCCAGCTTTCTCTCCTACTTCAAAGAGTGTCATTTTACATGTCAAAGAATGATATATTTTTTGTGCCTTTGCACTCTGGATTCACATGCTTATTCAAATCTGAGCCTGAATACTGTAAATAAGCCTTCTACACTTAGCTTGCACCCCCTTATATGTAGCTTTCCTTGATTGCTCCAAGTTCAACATCCCCTCCTTGGGATTTTCTGAATAGATTAAGTGGTTACACTAGCTATCTCATTTATTGTTTATCTCTGTCTCTCCTCTTAGACCTTTACTCCTTTAAGGGCAGTTCTGTGTCTTATTGTCTTTCTCCCGGAAGCCTAATTCAGTGTAGGGCACTTAACTGAGATTCATTGGTTCTCTAGAGAGGAAAAAGTTCTGAGTGATTGGAGTTACCCAAACATTACACAAGACAGAGCTGGTTCCTGCTGGAGAGGATCCAAGAATTGAAAGCCATAGTCAGACAAGACTCTATGCGAGAATAATTAGAAGTCCCCTCCAGAAAGACCATGTACGGTATCGTGTCTGTCCCAAGAACCAGCAGGGAATTGCAATGAGATGCAAGAGCTCTGGGCCATTTAGGTGGAGATGGGAATTTAACTTCCTTCTGCCCTGATAATTGATGTGATGGCAGGACTGGGCACAGAGGGAGTAGTTGCGCTGGATTCCCAAGGCTCCTAATTAAAGAAATAGTCCTGTTCTACTCAATGCTGAGAGAAAAGTGCTCTCCTTCCCTTGGGTCTGTCCTCTAGGGTACACAGTTTTTGTTTTTTTTTTCAAATCTAGGCAAGAGCAAGTCAATGATTGCTATTTCTTCACTAATGAGCCTAAGAAAACTTTTGACCAGGGCCTGCAGCACATTCAGCACCTGCACTCATGGATGTGCCAAGCACCTCCACCACTCACCCAAAGACCTGCACGGAAGCACTGCAAGAGGAAAAGGAAGAGGGCAGGGATTCCAGGAAGGCAAATGGAAGACAGAAGTCCTGGAAGAGATGAAGTGAGCTCTGACAGAGTAGGGACTCAACAAATGGGTCCAGTTTCCAGCTGGCAAGCTGACTCTTCGCTGCTGTGTCTTCAGCACGTGAATGACTACCTTACAATGGTGTGTGGAAGGCTGTAGTTAATCTACGGGTAAAGTGTTCAAATCTTCCATCTTCTTGGCTAAGGTAGAGAAACTATTCTTTAAAAAATTATGACAAATATTACGTCAAAACAATTGTCAAAGACCCAAGGCTGGAACTTGTCTTTAGGAAGCAGATTTATTTATTTATTTAGGTTTTCAAGGAGTAACTGCGTAGGTTATAAAAAGAAAATCAGCTTTGATTCTGAATTCAGAAAAGTAGCAGTGGGCTAAAGACAAATATAAAGAAGTTTGTGTTGCTTAAACCAAAAGGGTCAGAAGGGTTTTCTTGGGCTCCTGTATAACAGGGGACTACAGTTAAAAGAAATGCTAGTCTTGATCCCTGTTTAATGAGTCTCTATAATAACCCAAGAAAACAGGGGAGACAAAAATAAAGACACTAGAGGAGGCGGGACCAAGATGGCGGAGTGAGTGGTCTTCTTTGTCTCTCCCCCGTCAAATCCACAATTAATTGGACATTCACTGATTAACAAAGGATATCCAGATGGCATCTCAAGACGCCTGAGTCCCGTGCTACTACACATTGGAAGGTGGATGGACTTTCCCCCGGGAGGAGGTGGAAATAGGTGAAAACTCTCCAACCCCCGACCCCCAACTTCTGGACAGCCTAGTTCCTGCAGGAGGCTCTGTTCCAGCAGACCCCCCCATAGCATCTCCACACACCAAGGGTGGGAGTGTGCACTCACCAACAGAGCGATGGTGGAAACAGGTGACAACATCCCTACCCAAGCCCCCCGTGATTACACCTAAGCCCAGGGGGAATCCCCAGGGTCCCGCACCCACCAGCAGGGAAGGCCTCTGCTCGCCATTAGCAGGGAGGCCCCACCCAGAATCCAGCACAAAGAAAAGCTCCTGGCGGGCCCAGCACAGCACCAGACTGCAAGCTGTGGCTGGGCTCATGGTCTCCGGTGCACGGGGCGCCCAGACTTCCCGTAGATGTGCTTGGGGACACAGTTGGAGCTCCAGCGCCTGGCTCTGCGGCACAGGGGAAGGCTCCGGAGTTCCGCACCTCCCCGGCAGGGAAAGCCTCTGCTCGCCATTAGCAGGGAGACCATGCCCAGAATCCAGGACAAAGGGAAGCCCCCGGTGGGAGGAAACCCCGGCATGGCACCAGACCACAAGCTGCTGCTGGGCTCACGGTCTCTGGCACACGGGTCAGTGCAGGGGCTGCCCGGACTTCCCGTGGACGCACTTGGGGACTGGGTGGAGCTCCAACACCCGGCTCTGCGGCCCGCGGGGATGCTCCAGGGTTCCGCACCCCCCCAGCAGGGAGGCCCCACCCAGCATTCGGAACACCAGGAAGCTCCCTAGAGAAGAATTCCCCACAAGGCAGCAGCTTACAAGCCACCGCCAGGCCGACGGACTCTGGCCGTGTTCCAGACGAGGCAAGGGGCTCCCAGAGATCCCGTGAGAGTGGAGTGGGGTAGAGTGGAGCTCCAGTGAAATGGCTACGTAGCCCAGGGGGGAACTCCAGGTTCCTACAGCAGCCTCAGCAAAAGCCTCTGCACAGCACTAGTAGAGAGGTCCCGACTGGCAATCGCAAGGCAGGAAGGCCCTGGGGCAAAAGCAGCACAGCTAGGTGAGCTAACGACAGACTGCAGAAAATACCCATAGCTCTGCTGGGACCTATAGTGGACAAGTTTGATCTGGTGGGCTCTGTTAGGGACAAAGTGGCGATTACAGGTGATCCTGCTCCTGGCTGATGGGAAAGCCCACAACACTGCTGCAGACCACAAGGAGGGAGTGCATCTAAGTGGGCTGCAGCAGTAGGCACCAGCAGCCTGAGGCCCCCTTGCGATTGCCCCCACAACCGACAAGGGACCCCACAGGACCACTGTGACATGAGGAGGGGTCCAGGTCCAGTCAGTAACAGCTGACAGGGTTCCTGGTTGGTGCGGTCTAAACAGCTGTCCCCCCCACACCAGTTGCAACAAGTGGAAGCAGCAACTAAACTCTATCTCTATGCAGAGGCACAAATCCATGTCATCAATCAGTATCAAAAAATATATTAAATCTCCAGAACAGAAGGAAAATGATAAGCACCCAGAAAACAATCCCAAAGACAATGAAATCTATAACCTAAATGATGATGATTTCAAATCTGCCATTATTAAAAAACTCAACGAGCTAAAAGAGAATTCCGATAGACAACTCAATGAATTCAGGAGATATGTCACAAAAGAGCTTGATACTATAAAGAAGAACCAATTAGAAATACTGGAGATGAAGAACACAATGGAGGAGATTAAGAAAAATCTGGACTCTCTGAACAGTAGGGTCAATAATATGGAGGACAGGAATATAGAAATGCTGCAGACAGAGGAGGAGAGAGAACTAAGACTAAAGAGAAATGAAGAAACTCTCCAAGAATTATCCGACTCAATTAGGAGATGTAACATAAGGATTATAGGTATACCAGAGGGAGCAGAGGAGAAGGGGGCAGAAGGCCTGTTCAAAGAAATAATAGCTGAGAACTTTCCAAACTTGGCAAGAGAGATGGAACTTCATGTGACAGAAGCCAGTAGATCTCCAAACTTTATTAATGCAAGAAGACCAACCCCAAGGCATATAGTAGTGAAACCAGCAAAAGTCAACGACAAACAGAAAATACTAAGGGCAGCCAGGCAGAAGAAAATAACTTACAAAGGAAACCCCATAAGGCTATCAGCAGATTTCTCAGGAGAGACCTTTCAGGCTAGAAGAGATTGGAATGAAATATTCAAAACTCTGAAGGACAAAAACCTGCAGCCAAGAATACTCTACCCAGCGAAAATATCCTTCAAATACGATGGAGAAATAAAAACTTTCCCAGATAAACAAAAGTTAAGGGAGTTCATCACCACAAAACCTCCTCTTCAAGAAATGCTCAGGAAAAACCTCATTTCTGAAAAATCAAAAAAAGGAAAGGGGTTACAAAATCCAGAACAAAGGAGAGAAGGAGAAGGACAATAACACAAAGTAACAGCTCTCCATCAGGACAAAATGCAAAAGAACCGGAAAACAAGTGATAAAATGGCAACAGTAGGCCACCACGTTTCAATAATCACTCTAAACGTGAATGGATTGAACTCTCCAATCAAAAGGCACAGAGTGGCAGGATGGATCAAAGAACAAGATCCAACAATATGCTGCCTCCAGGAAACACACCTCAGCCCCAAAGACAAACACAGACTCAAAGTGAAGGGATGGAAGACAACACTCCAACCTAATAATGAACAGAAGAAAGCAGGTGTTGCCATACTTATATCAGACAAAGTAGACTTCAAAGCAAAACAGATAAAGAAAGACAAAGAGGAGCAGTATATAATGATAAAAGGGACGCTCCACCAAGATGACATAACACTTATAAATATATATGCACCTAGCACAGGAGCACCAAAATTCGTAAAGAAACTATTAACAAAACTAAAAGGAGACATCAACAGCAATACAATAATAGTAGGGGACCTCAACACCCCACTAACACCAATGGACAGATCATCCAGACAGAAAATCAACAAGGAAATTATAGAATTAAATGAAAAATTAGATCAGATGGACCTAATAGATATATATAGGACACTTCACACAAAAACAGAAGGTTACACATTCTTCTCAAGCGCACATGGAACATCCTCAAGGATAGACCATATCTTGGGAAACAAAGCAAGCATCAATAAGTTCAAGAGGGTTGAAATAATATCAAGCATCTTTTCTGATCACAATGCTATGAAACTAGAAATCAACTACAAGAATAAAGCTGGGAATGGGCCAAAACTGTGGAGACTAAACAACATGCTACTGAACAAACAATGGATTATTCAAGAAATTAAAGAAGAAATCAAATATTATCTGGAGACAAGTGAAAATGAAAACACGCCATACCAAATTATTTGGGACGCAGCAGAGGCAGTCCTAAGAGGGAAATTCATTGAAATACAGGCTCACCTCAATAAGCAAGAAAAATCTTACATAAACAATCTCAAACAACACCTAACAGAATTAGAAAAAGAAGAACAAACAAAGCCCAAAGTCAGAGGAAGGAGGGAAATAATAAAAATTAGAGCAGAAATAAATGATATTGAAACAAAAAAGACAGTAGAAAGGATCAATGAAACAAAGAGTTGGTTCTTCAATAAAATTAACAAAATTGACAAACCCTTAGCTAGAATCACTAAAAAAAAAAAGACAGAAGTCTCAAATAAATAAAATTAGAAACGAGAGAGGAGAAATCACAACAGATACTGAAGAAATACAAAGGATCATAAGAGAATACTATGAAAAACTATATGCCAACAAATTGAACAACCTAGAAGAAACGGATAAATTCCTAAACTCATACAACCTACCCAAATTGAATGAGGAAGAAATAGAGAATCTGAATAGACCAATCACAAGTAAAAAAATAGAAACAGTGATCAAAAACCTCCCCAAAAATAAGAGTCCAGGAGCAGACGGCTTCTCTGGAGAATTCTACCAAACATTCAAAGAAGATTTAATACCTATCCTTCTCAAACTATTGCAGAAAACAGAGGAAGATGGAGCACTCCCAAATACATTCTATGAAGCCAACATCACCCTGATCCCCAAACCTGACACGGACAACACAAAGAAGGAAAACTACAGGCCAACATCACTGATGAACATAGATGCAAAAATCCTCAACAAAATTTTGGCAAACCGAATACAGCAATACATCAAAAAGATTATAGACCATGATCAAGTGGGATTTATACCAGGGACACAGGGATGGTTCAACATCTGCAAGTCAATCAATGTGATTCACTACATTAACAAAACAATAAACAAACACCACATGATCATCTCAATGGATGCAGAGAAAGCATTCGACAAGATCCACCATCTATTTATGATAAAAACCCTCAATAAAATACGTATAGAAGGAAAGTACCTCAACATAATAAAGGCCATATATGACAAACTGACAGCCAACATCATACTCAACGGACAAAAACTGAAACCCATCCCTCTCAGAACAGGAACAAGACAAGGATGCCCACATTCACCACTCTTATTCAACATAGTACTGGAGGTTCTGGCCAGAGCTATTTGGCAGGAAAAAGAAATAAAAGGAATCCAAATAGGCAATGAAGAAGTAAAGCTCTCGCTGTTTGCAGACAACATGATCTTATATATAGAAAACCCCAAAGAATCCAGAGAAAAACTATTAGAAACAATCAACAACTACAGCAAAGTTGCAGGGTATAAAATCAACATACATAAATCAGTAGCATTTCTATATGCTAACAATGAACTAACAGAAAAAGATCTCAAGAAGTCAATGCCATTCACGATCGCAACAAAAAGAATAAAATACCTTGGGATAAATTTAACCAAGGAAGTGAAAGATCTATACAACGAAAACTACAAGACCTTCTTGAAAGAAATCGACGACGACATAAAGAGATGGAAAGACATTCCATGCACATGGATTGGAAGAATAAACATAGTTAAAATGTCCATACTACCTAAAGCAATCTACAGATTCAACACTATCCCGATCAGAATCCCAATGACATTCTTTACAGAAATTGAACAGAGAATCCTAAAATTCATATGGGGCAACAAAAGACCCTGAATTGCTAAAGCAATCCTGAGAAAGAAGAACAAAGCTGGAGGCATCACAATCCCTGACTTCAAAACATACTACAAAGCTACAGTAATCAAAACAGCTTGGTACTGGTACAAAAACAGATGTACAGATCAATGGAACAGAATTGAAAGCCCAGAGATAAAACCACACATCTATGGACAGCTAATCTTCGACAAAGGAGCTGAGGGCCTACAATGGAGGAAAGAAAGTCTCTTCAACAAAAGGTGCTGGGAAAACTGGACAGCCACATGTAAAAGAATGAAAATCAACCATTCTTTTTCACCACTTACTAAAATAAACTCAAAATGGATCAAAGACCTAAAGATTAGGCCTGAAACAATAAGTCTTCTAGAAGAGAATATCAGCAGTACACTCTTTGACATCAGCTTCAAAAGAATCTTTTCAGATACCATAACCCCACACATGAGGGAAACAAAAGAAAGAATAAACAAATGGGACTTCATCAGACTAAAGGGCTTCTTCAAGGCAAGGGAAAACAGGATTGAAACAAACAGCCCACTAATTTGGAAAAAATATTCACAAGTTATTTATCTGACAAAGGGTTAATCTCCATAATATACAAAGAACTCACACAACTCAACAATAAAAAATCAAACAACCCAATTACAAAATGGGCCGGGGACATGAACAGACATTTCTCCAAAGAAGATATAAAGATGGCCAATAGACGCATGAAAAGATGCTCCTCATCACTAAACATAAGGGAAATGCAAATAAAAACTACACTAAGATATCACCTTACACCTGTTAGAATGGCAAAAATATCCAAAACCAAGAGTGACAAATGTTGGAGAGGCTGTGGAGAAAAGGGAACCCTCATACACTGTTGGTGGGAACGCAAACTGGTGCAACCACTATGGAAAACAGTATGGAGATTCCTCAAAAAGTTAAGAATAGAAATATCTTATGACCCAGCCATCCCACTACTGGGTATCTATCCTAAGAACCTGAAATCAGCAATTCCAAAAGTTCCATGCACCCCTATGTTCATCGCAGCATTATTCACAATAGCCAAGTCACCAAACCAACCTAAGTGCCCAGCAACTGATGATTGGATAAAGAAGATGTGGTGTATATATATATATATATATATATATATACACAATGGAATACTACTCAGCCATAAAAAAAGGACAAAGTCGTCCCATTCACAACAACATGGATAGACCTTGAGGGTATTATGTTGAGTGAAATAAGCCAGACAAAGACGAACTCTGTATGACTCCACTCATAGGTGGTAGTTAACATATGGACAAAGAGAACAGATCGTTGGTTGCCAGGGGAAAGGGGAGTGGGGGGAGGGCACTAGGGGTGAAGTGGTGTACCTACAACATGACTAACAATGATGTACAACTGTAATTTCACAAGGATGTTAACTTTCATAACCTTAATAAAAAATAAAAAATAAAATAAAGACACTAGAGAAATACTTTAGCCTCTGACACAACAGCCACAGCCAATAGTAAACACAGGCTAACCTCGAGCCAAAAAACCATAAAACACACAGAAGACCTACCTACTGATGTTTCCTTTACCCAACACATCATGTCAAGTCTTCAACAAAAACTTGCAAGCCATGATAAAAGCCAAGAAAAAATAACAGTTTAAAATGAGAAAGCAAGCATCAGAGCCAGACTCAGTTATGACAGAGATTTTGGAATTATCAGACGAGGAATTTAAAGCAACCATGGTTAACATGCTAAACGTTCTAACTGGAAAAGTGAACACGCAAAACAAATGGGTAATGTAAGCAGGGAAACAGAAACTCTAAGAAAGAATCAAAAGGAAATGCTAGAAATAAAAAACTTTATTAACAAAAACAAAAAAAGACTGTTCTACCTGAAAATTTAAAAACCTCACATTTTTTTTTTTTTGAGGAAAATCAGCCCTGAGCTAACTACTGCCAATCCTCCTCTTTTTGCTAAGGAAGACTGGTCCTGAGCTAACATCCATGCCCATCTTCCTCTACTTTATACGTGGGACACCTACCACAGCATGGCTTTTTGCCAAGCGGTGCCATGTCCACACCAGGGTCCAAACTGGCAAGCCCCAGGCCACCGAGAAGCATAACGTGCAAACTTAACCGTTGTGCCACCGGGCTGGCCCCTTGTATTAACTCTTGAGTGAAGGGGAAACTATAAACTAAAGTTAACAGAATTTTAAAGAAATAATGATAATCAAGACTACATATTAGAATCTACGGAATGCACTTTAAAGTAGTGATCAGGGGAAAATTCACTGCACATAACACTTGTCAATAAAATGAAAGATTAAGAATTAATTATCAGTTAAGAAAAGAGAAACAAACCAAAAGAAAGCATAAGGAAGGAATAGAGATAAAAGCAGGAATTAATGAGGAAAACAGAAAAACAATAGATCTAATTAGTCAAAATTCTATTCTGGGAGGAAAAGCAAACAAATAAATCATCAGCTCATTTGGTCCAGGAAAAGAGACACAGCAAATACACAAAAATAAGTAATGACCATTGAATCAGAAAATATTTTAAAAGTTATGAGATTACTTTGCTAATCTCTAACTACACTAGACAAAATGGACAATTTTCCAGGAAAATACAGATTACCAGTATTGACTCAATATTCAAGTTAGAAAGCATACAGACCAATTTCCATAAAAGAAATAAAGTTCCAAAGGAAATAGCCCACTAAAAAGCATTTGGCCCAGCTGATTCCATAGAGAATTCTACCAAATCTCCCAACACCACATAGTCCTAAGGCTGTATAAATTATTCCAGAGCACTGGAAAGAAAATTCCTAATTCCTCTTATGAGCAAAGATAATACTAATACCTAAGCCAGAGAAAGACAGTACAAAGAAAACTACAGACCGATTGTCATTCATGAATACAAATGCAAAATTCTAAACAAATTACTAACAAACAGAATCCAAAATCGCATTAAGAAGATAATACACCATGACAAAGTGAAATTCATTCCAGGAATGCAACATTTGTTGAATACTGAGAAATTTATTAATATCATTACTATATAAATAAACAATAGTAAAGGAACCATGGTCCTCTTCAAAAGATGTCCAAAAAAACTTTGAGGAAATTCAACACCCGTTCATGATAAATCATTCAAGAATACAGGTTACCCTCTCACTATGATAAAATAAATATATACCTTAGTTCTAAAAAACTACATCTTAATTAATGGAAAACAATAGGGGCATTACCCGTAGAACAAAGCAAAGATGCCCATTATCTCTGCTACTATTTAGCATTGTATTACGGGTATTAGGCAATGCAATTAGACAGGCAAAAACAACTAGAGGTGTAAGAACTGGGAAACAAGTAAAGATACCTCAATTTGTCGAGGATATGGTAGCATGCCTGAAAGACCCCAGAAAAGCAATAATAAAACTCAAAAAATAATTCAGTGAAGTAGCAAGTTACAAAATTAAGATACAAAGTTAGTAGCTTCCATATACAGAAACTGTGAAGAGAAGACATATCAGTAGAGAAAATTTCATTTACAGTAAAAGATTAAATACTTAGGGAAAACTTAACAAGAATGTAGAAAATTTGTATAAGGAAAATTTTTAAACATTCCTGACAAAAACTAAAGTAGACTGGAACAAAGGGAAAGACATTCCCTGTTCTTGCACAAGACAACTTAATATCATAGAGATGTTAGGTCTCCCCAAGTTAACTTTTAATTCAAGGTAATGCCAATAAAATACCAACAAGCTAATTTTATGGAACTGAACAAGGTAATAGGAAAGTGCATATAAAAAAAAAAAGAAAAGAAAAAGAAAAAGTAGGAAAACCTCGGAAAACACTGAAAAAGAAAAAAAACAAAAGGGGAACTAGACCTCCCAGACATCGAAACTATAAAGCCCGTTTTAATATAAAAGCCCGTGGCATGGTACATGAAGAGAAAAACAGACCAGAATAGAATAATGTCCAGAAATAGTACAAATACATAATGGAATCCAGTACATGACAAACATGACATGTCAAATAATAAAGATTTATTTTTAAAATAAATGATGTTGGGTCAATCTGGAAAAAAATAAATCTTAATCCTACGTCACATAATACACACAAAAAAATCCATTTCAGATGGACTGTAGATCTAAATGTGTATACCAACACAATAAAACTTGTAAAAGAAAATGTAATAGCTTCTTGCCTTCATGCTAGGCAAGTACTTCTCACACAGGAACAGACTAGTGCTGTCCATAAAGATTAGATGACATTAAAATTATGAACTCATTTCATCAAAAGATATCAATTAAAACACGAAGAGGAAAGCCACAGAGTGTGAGAAAATATCTGACAAACATATCCATTCATAAGGTTCACATCTGGAATATAAACTAAGTAAGAAAAAGGCAGGCAACTTTAGTATCATCTTATCTAACTCTATAAAAGAGCTTGCTGGAAAACCAATTTTCACCACCCCTTTGGAAAACTGCCATCACCTACAGAAATGAATATATACATCCCACATGACCCAGCAATTTCAGTCCAGGTTATATAGCCAAGAGAAACATATATGCTTGTGCATTATCAGAAATATGAAACTACGCTCAAAGCAGCATTATTCACAATAGCCCCAAACTACAAAGTCAAATGTCATCAGCACAAATGGCTTAATAAATTATGGAATATTCAAACAATGGAAGACAATAAAATGTACCAACTAGAGATACTCAAAACCATATGGACAAATTTCACAAAAATATCAGGCAAGTTAAGACAGACACAAAAGAAAAAATACTGAATGGTTCCATCTGTACAGGATTCAAAAACAAAAAACCCAAGGCACGTTGTCAGGGTCAGAATATCAGTTACCTGTGGAGAGTAGAGAAGGATTTGTCATTTGGATGAGGCAAGAAGGGGTATTATCAGAAATGCCTTTTTTTTTTTAGTCAGAAAAGACTAAAATAATAGTTTTTTTCTTGCCTGAGTACATGGATGTGTTCATGTGATAATTTAGCTGTACATGAATTAAGCACTTTTCTGCATTTCAGTAAAACCTGTTTTAAATGTTACTACACACTCAAGATCATCATTACACAACCACTGCAGAAACAACTTTCGTGTTACACTGATAAGTTGAACATGCAGAGACCTCAGAACCCAGCAATTTCACACTCCTGGAACAGCTCACCAATGCTCCAGAAGGCATTTATACAATTTCGTAAAGCAGCATTGTTCATTAACTGGGAAAAATGGGAACAACTGTACATCAGCAGTAGAAAGGGTAAATAAATCGTGGGCTAATACATAGGATAACTTTCTGGAAGTGAAAATGAAACAACAGCTCCCTTCATCAATGTGACTCTTAAACCACATCTATTGCTAAGAATCTAGGCACCAATAAATCTGACTTGAGATTTGCAATGGCTTGTTAGCAAGTTTCTGTTTGCACCTTGTCCCTCTTTAGCCTATCAACCCAGAAGCCACTATGACACTTTCAAAACAGAAATTGAATAACTGTCACTTCTGTGTTGAAAACTCTCCAATGACTTCCTACCACACTGAACGTGAAAGGCAATGTCCTTCCATTTAACCCACAAGACACTCCCAGGATCAAGACCCTGTTACAGCTCTGATTTCATCATTAACTGCAACTTCCAAGATTGCTCCACTTGAGTCACACCAACCCATTTGCTACTGCATGGCTGCCCCAAACACAATTCTTTTTCATGACCTTCAGACTGCTGAGGCTGCTATTCCCCCGATTACAATATGGCGCATGCTTGCAGTTCATTTGCATCTCTGTTCAAATGTCCCCTTAAACGAAAGGCTTTTCTGATTCATCCAATAGCTCTGCTGAACCCCCATATTCCCTATCATCACCTCAGTTAACTTTCCCCCATTGCACTGACCATCATCTGATATACAGTATTTACCCATTTGTTTATCAGGTGCCTCACCTCCAAGTAGAATGTAAGCACCAGGAGGGCAAAAATCCTGATTCACCACTAGACTCAGGACATAGAACTGGGCCTGACATAAAAGGATGGACTCAGACGCAAGCACAACTACTTGTTAATAGGTTAATTTCACACAAGTAACCTAAACTTGCCTCAGTCTTCAATTCTCCATATGTAAAAGGGAGACACTGGTGGTACCCGCTTCTTAGGGCTTTTGTGAAAACTAATATACTTCTTTCAATTCAAGCCAAGAAAATAAGTGTTTAAACGTTTAAGTACATCAGAGATTTGAAATACAATTTAAAAACTTGGTTTACACAATTTAAAAACCCATATCCAACAACTGAAACTATAAGCAGATGATACTCACACATGTAGCAGTTATAAGACCTCACTAATGACAAGTGCATGGGTTACAGACAGCAACCAGCTGGGTATAGCAAAACGGCCCCACCACCAATAAAACAATTAGTAAACAGATAAACAATGAAATACTCAAAGCAGCTTAAACCAATAGTTTTATTTTTTCTCATGTTATAGGAAGTCTGGAAATAAGAAATCCAGGGCTAGTGCAGACACTCCAATAAGCCACTGTGGGGGCCAGGATCATTGCGATTTTTCTGCAGTATCCTCCTTAGCCTGTGGCTTGTATCCTCTTCGTCACAAGATTGATCTTTTAACACTAAGTGCTGAATCTCCTTGCAAGGTGAGATGTAGGGGGAAGAGCAAAAAAGAAAAAATAGGGGCCGGCCCCATGGCCGAGTGGTTAAGTTTGCACATTCCACTTCGGCAGCCCTGGGTTTTATTGGTTTGGATCCTGGGTGAGGACATGACACTGCTTGTCAGGGCACGTTGAGGCAGTGTCCCACATGCCACAACCAGAAGGACCCACAACTAAAATATAGAAATATGTACTGGGGGGATTTGGGGAGAAAAAGCAGAAAAAAACCCCAAAAGATAGGCAACAGTTGTTAGCTCAGGTGCCAATCTAGAAAAAAAGAAAGAAAAAAACCAAACGAATCCAGGTAAGAATAACCCTTTTTCAAGAGCATTCTCATAGCCCATACAATGACATCTGCTTATTTGTCAAATGGTCAGGCTGTGGGACATGGACTGCACAGGCTGCAAGAAAACTTGTAAAAGGTTTTAAAAAGCAGCACACCTTACTAATCTGACAAAACTTGGATTTTCTTGATATGGAAGAAGAGATATTGGGGAAGGAACCAGAAGTGCATGCCACCCTTGGCTGGACAGGAGGCCAAAAACATTCCAAAGAATCCATCTGATGAAGACATCATGCTCTGATCACAACGCATTTGAATTAGATATTCGTAACAAATAGGTACTAAAAATACCCACATTACACAGTACAAAACACATTCTAAACAGTGTGTTGCCAAGGAAGTTATCCAAAAGGAAATGAATATATATCAAGAATGAAGGTATGGTAAAAATACTATATACAAACCTTTTGTGATGAGGCATAAGGGTTATTTAGAGGAGCATCACATTTACTAGAAAACCCCATCGAGAAGTGAATTCTCCCATGCACAACTGAGGGGGCAATGGCTGAAACTGTCCTACATATGGACCGTCTGCGGTGTGGGTTCTCATGTGTTGCCTGAAAGAATTACACAGATTATATTTTTGAAGTTTTAATTTCTCCTAGTGTGAGTACTCACACCTTTCAAAACTTGAGGGATTGCTGTAGGCCACGGTTTCTCAACCTCAGCAAGACTAACATTTTGGGGCACATGATTCTTTGTTGTGGTGGGCTCCTGTGCATTGTAGGATATTTAGCAGCATCCCTGATGTCTTCCAACTATATGCCAGTAGCATTGCCCCAGTTACAACAACCAAAAACATCTCCAGACAGTGCCAAACGTCCCCTGGGGACCAAAATCACCCCCAGGTGAGAAATGCTGCTGAAGACCAAAGTTTGGCCAAGTTTTTCTGTTAAGGACCAGATAGTAATTTTAGGCTTTGTGGACCACTTACATGGTGTCTGTCACACAGTTGTCTTCTTTGAAAATTTAACAACTACTCTTAGCTTGCAAGCTGTAAAAAAAAAAAACCAGACAGCTGGCCATAGTTTGCCAGCCCCTGTTACAGACTTTCCCCCATTCTTACTTTTATAGATTTTTCTCTTTAGTATGATTTCTCTCACAAGGAAGACAGTGTGAGAGCAGAAAAGGTTTGCCCAGTCAGTGAATTTAGAGATTCTCCCTACTGTGCTTACTCACGTGTCCAGAATATGAGACACAGTGTCAAAGCCATTTCGACATTAAATACTAGGCTAGAGTTTCTCTCAAGTTCTCATGTTTTTCAAGAGCTGAATGTATAATGACAGCTTCTCCACACCACATAGACATCTTCTTCCCCAGGATGAGCTCTCACGAATCTCCAAAGTGATGAGAAAAAAACTCAAATCTTTCCAACTCATTACACAAACTGGATTTCTCCCAATTTACATGTATTATTTTGTGCCCAATAAGATAAGTTCATCAAGGCTCTCTTGCCTTCCTGACACCTATGAGGTTTCCTCTCAGTCTGAGCTCTTGCGCTTCTCTTAAAGATGTGTCACTGGAGCCTTTTCCACACGGATGATGCAAACAGCTTCTCTCCCCGGTGAGTTTTCACATGACTCCGCAGGGACGAATGATCACTGAAGGCTTTCCCACAGGCCAGGCATTCATAGGGTTTCTCCCCAGTGTGTATCCTCCTGTGCACATTAAGGTTTGAGCCTATGCTGAAGGCTTTCCCACAATGATCACACTCATACGGCTTCTCTCCTGTGTGACTTCTCATGTGTGTCTTAAGGGTTGACTGGTTTCTGAATGCTTTCCCACACTGTCTACATTCAACACGTTTCTTTACAAGATGAATGCTCATATGCCTCCTCCGGGATAAATAATCACCAAAGACTTTCCCACAGGCAGCACATTCATAGCGTCTCTCTTGAGTGTGTATTTTCCTGTGTGCGGTTAGGTTTGAGCTTGCGCTGAAAGCTTTTCCACAGAGATCGCACCCATACGGTTTCTCTCCAGTGTGAGAATTCATATGTGTCTTAAGGATAGACTGGTTTCTGAACGCTTTCCCACACTGTCTACATTCAACGGGTTTCTTTACAATATGAATTCTCATGTGTTTTCTCCGCGATAAGAGATCACCAAAGGATTTCCCACATTCTTTACATTCGTATGTTTTCTCTACCATGTGGTTCTTCTTGTGCAAATTAAAGTTAGACTTCCATCTGAAGGCTTTTCCACACTGTGTGCATTCATAGGGTTTCTCTCCAGTGTGATTCCTGACATGCTCTTTGAGATGTGAGGGATGCTGAAAAGCTTTCCCACAGTCGACGCATTCATAGGGTCTCTCTCCAGTATGTGTTCGTTTGTGTGCAATGAGGTGGCAGCTCCTGCCATACGCCTTCCCACACTCATCACACTTGTAAGGTCTCTCCCCAGTGTGAACTCTCATGTGTATCTTCAGAGAAGATAGGGTTCGGAATGCGTTTCCACACTGACCGCAGTCAAAGGGCTTCTCTGTGAGGTGAGTTCTCGCATGACTCCTAAGGGCTGAGGGATCATTGAAAGCTTTCCCACAAGCACTGCATTCATAGGGTTTCTCCCCTGTGTGTATTCTCCTGTGCCGGGTAAGGGAAGCACTCGTGGTGAAGGCTTTTTGGCACTGATGACATTCATGCATTTTTCTCCCATTGTAAATGCTCACATGTTGAGTTAGATGTGACCTGTTCTTGAGAGCTACCCCACAGTCCCGGCGGTGATAGGGCCTCTTAACAGTGTGTCTCCCCATCGGCTGAGTAAGATGAGCACTCATGGTGAAGACTTCAAACAGGTGAGCATATCCAGTGGATTTCTCTCCAAGATGAGTTCTATCCTGTTGATTAAGAGATGAGTGCTAACTAAGGCATTTCTCATATTGATTACACTCCTATGTTATCCCCAAATAAACTGACACAAATTGAAGCACAAATTTTGGTGTTATAATTTGCAGTGCAAAAGTACTGTTCCTGCCCCATTTTGGCTCTATGAAGTAGAACAGGTGAATGCTAGCCCCTAAGGCTCCCACGTGTATAACTTCTTTCACAAAACTTTTTACATATATTTACCCCAGAGATACTGTAGGTACGGTTCCAGACAACCACAATAAAGCAAATATTGCAATAAAGCAATTCACATGAATTTTTTGGTTTCCCAGTACATATAAAAGTTATGTTTACACTATACTGTAGTCTATTAAGTATGCAATAGCATTATATCTAAATAAAACAATGTACATACCTTAATGTAAACATACTATATTGCTAAAAATGCTAACCATCACCTGAACCTCCAGTGAGTTGTAATCTTTTTGGTGGTGGAGGGTCTTGCCCTTCACACAGTATCTGCAAAGTGCAATAAAATGAGGTATGCCTACACTTTGTTAACCATTTAAATGTGAACTGAGCCCCAACACTCAATATCTGAGACATAGTTACACAAATATTTACTCACTGGAACTCTAAGTGGGGAAGTTTGGGGCTAGCTTTAGGACTATCTCCCAAATTAGTAACACTTAAGAGTCTCTGACACTACTTCCTCTTGAAGACATCGCTCACCTGGTTCTTGAGCTGCTTCTCTAACTTAGCCTATCTGAGTCTTCTCCCAATATGGAAGATCCAGAATTAACCCAAGGAAATCTTACCATTGTCACACCATTGGTTGTTTCCTTCCCAAAAATATCTTCCACAAGAATTGTCCATTTGGTTTTAGATGGAGTCTCCCAATCTGAAACAAATTGAGAAACTACTAACTTGCTGGAAAAAGAAAATGGTGAGATGATGGTGACAAAGACAGGTGGATTTCTTTGCAAATATTAACCCTAAAGAAGGAAAGCTGATGTGAAAGAAAAGAACACAAACATGAGTAAAAATGACTGAAAAATTTGACTGTAAAAAATTTACCCTTGGCAATGACAGGGTTGGATATTTAAGTTAATTCACTAAGAAGTAATTTTTCAAAGACTGACGTTGATAATGACAGAAGGAATATGATCAGGAATGTTAAGTACAGAGAAATGGGAGAAAGAGACCATGTGGACATGTGACATTTAAAGATGAAGCCTACCAATTCCACTTCTGGGTATTTATCCCAAGAAAACAAAAACAGTAACTCAAAAAGATATCTGCACCCTCACGTTCCTGGTAGCATTATTTACAGTAGCCAAGATATGGAAACAACATAAGTGTCCTTTGAAAGATAAATGGAAAAAGAAAATGTGGTATATATAAAGAATGGAATATTATTCAGCCGTAAAAAAGAAGGACATCCTGTCATTTCTGACAAAATGGATGGAACTTGAGGGCATACTATGCTAAGTGCAATAAGTCAGACAGAGAAAGACAAGTACTGAATGATCTCACTTATATGTGGAATCTTAAAAAAAACAAAGCAAAACCAAGCTCACAGATACAGAGAACAGACTGATGGTTGTCAGAGGTGGGGGAGTGTGGAGGGTGGGTGAAATTGGTGAAGGGGGTCAAAAGGTAGAAACTTCCAGTTATAAAATAAATAAGTCCTAGGGATATAAAGTACAGCCTGATGGCTATAGTTAATAACATTGTACTGCGTATTTGAAAGTTGCTGAGAGTAAACCTTAAAAATTCTCATCACACACGCACAAAATTTTGTAACTATGTGCGGTAATTGACATTAACTATAGGTAAAGATGAAGGGACATCGAGACCAAAGGACTTGTGAGAGAATGAAGGGGCAGTGAAAGAGAACGAATTTTCAAATTTCCCTGGTGACATTTCCTAATGGATCTCCCTCCACCCCAATCACTAGACAGAGATATTCAGAAACACTCGCATGTGCCTGGTGCTTACCGGGACAAGAGCCTCGGTGAAGTCCTCTCTCCTCTGTCCTCAGCTCCTCTTCTTGCTCCAAGTGGGAGATGAGGCTGGGTTTGCCCACCTGACACCCTACTCATGGAGAAAAACACATGCTAAGGGAGGAGTGTGCAGAAGACACCCCCTTCCCATAGACTGGGGTCAGTGCTTTGGTCTTCAGTGCTCGGAAGATGGACCAGTCTGACGTAGGAGCAGCAAAATGATGGTGCCAAATTTCTAAGGAACACAGTGAAAGGCTTTCATAAAACACAAAAACACAAATACCCACACATTTTGCTGTTTAGAGGAATGAGGACTTAACTCAGAAATCTATGCTCAAGCTCAGACACATTTAACTTCCATGGTCAACGCAATGGACAGGTCATGGGGATATACCATGAGGGTGGGCACCAGGTCAACTTGTTCACAATTGTGTTCCAAATTCCCAGTTTCTGGGTCACAGGAAGTACTCAAAAACATCTGACATGAATGAATAGATGATGCCAGCCTTACCCACTGAGGCGAGGTTGCTATAGTTCTCCAACATTACATCTTTGTACAGTTTTCTCTGAGAAGAATCCAGCAAGGGCCACTCCTTCTCAGTAAAGTCCACAGCAACATCCTGGAAAGTCACTGATTCCTGAAACACCACACACATTTGAGGTCAGTGAGAAACCAGCTTATGTGTTCACAGATGGCTGAGGCTCAGGACTCAGCATGAGAGACTTTAAACACAGCATTTTCAGATGGAGTTCTGGGGTCCCACCATTTACTCTAGAAGTCAGTCTTCAGACTCTAACCTATGATGTGATTGCACCTCATCTCCTTGTCAAATGCAACTGTGACATGGGACCAAAACTCTCTCCACTTCTGGTCTGGGCTGAGCACTCTAAGTGATATTATAAGAGAAACATCTGGCACATTAAGTCATTTCCCCTAACAATCATGAAACCAGGACAGCCTTGTAACATTCTTTGGCTCTTTCTCTTCTGCCCTGATCAGGCATCAATCAGCCTGAATGAAGATCTAAAACAATTCTAACATGTGATATTCGGGGCATCCTAGGGAAGTACCTCTCCCACCCTCAGAGGCTCTGAGATCTTGGTGTACCTGGGAACCAACACTGGTTGGCATATGCGGCTCCAGGCCATTGCAAGCAAACAGGTCCACACCCTGGGGACAGGAACGATCTTTTGAAGGAAGAGGAATTTCTGACTCTTGGAGACAGGCAGGGTCTTGGGTGGACAGAGCTAGAGAAGACAGGATCCATGAAGATTAAAGCCTGCCTGACACTCACAAATCAGCATGCTCACACTACGAGCATGCAGTGCACATCCTAAATCAATACACACAGACACAGACACAGACACACACACAATGTTTTGTAACAAGCCAGAATATCCCTGTTTCACTTAAGGACAGGAAAAAGGGTGCAGGGCTTACACATCCATAAAGAACATGATACATTTCTTCAACTTATGAGTTAAGTAATTAAAGCTCCAACAAGTAAAGCTGTTAATCTGCTTACATTTATTAAATAAATAGGACAGTGCAGGGTTACCCATTACTTGTGTCTTTTCTTACACACCAAATACACACACTCCCTCCCCTACCCAAACTCACAAAAACCCTGAATCAGATACAGTCACCTGAGGGGCTCCCAGGAGTTCCCATCCACTGCTTTTCAGTTCATCCAACACCCCTGGCAGTCCTCCCTCTGGCTGCGCACACCCTTGACACCTCAGTGAACTGGCAGGCCACTTAAGCTTGATTTCTGAGGGCATTCATCAACCCAAGAACTTACCACATGTGGGAGACAGATCAAGAGCTGCCATCCCGTGAGAATGATAGTAAATTTGCCTTAACAACAGGGCACTGGCAGTAGGAAGCTACTCTCTTGCCGTCATGGAAGTCTTCGAGCAGGCATCTATAATAAATGAGAAAAGACTACTAGGCATAGTCAAAGGCTTTCTCTCTCTCCTACTCACAAGACAATTCTGACTTTTGTTTTCCAGTATCTTCTCTTTTAAGCAGCAAGTTCCATCTGATCTTGGGCCTTTATCTTACTTAGGTAAAGCCTCCAGGAAATGTGGTGGAGATCCCTGACCTGCCTCAAGTAAGATTCAGATTCACTCTCCCAAGTCGGTCACCAAGAAAAACTCTGTTAAACTCCCTGACTTATTAAACATTCTGGTCCCAGACTTCTGTTCTGCTTTTCAACTTGAAGACAATGATCCTAGTATCCATGAGGATGGCCCATCTAAGACCACATACTCCAGTCTCCAATGCTCTTTGACCCCACACTCTACACCAACACACGTATCCAGAGGCCAAAAGACCAGGCCTTGTCATCATCAGAATCAGCTTCACTTCACAATGATTCAGAAATCTGCTCTGGGGACAAAACTTCCTACACAACATTCTTCACACGTTAACTCTCCCACTTTATAGTTCCAGACCATCCATGCTTCCATCATCTTGTATCTCTTCTCACTACAACACCTATCCAGCTAAGATTCATCACAATCCATCACTTCTACAATTTGTCCAAATTCCCTTACCTTCTGCCTAGTATCACCCCTAATGAGCAAAAGACCAGATCTAGATGATTCCAACCACCTGCCTCCTCAATGAAGGTACTTGGGACCGGCCTACACACAAGTCAGTCACACTGGAAGCTTCTGAAACTCAAAGACACTAACCTTAAACGAGCATCTACACTAACTAACAGCACACTAAGCAATCCAATCTTTCAACCTCCCAAACCATGTAAAAGTTTTTCTGAATCAACTGTCTTACTATTAACCTTACTTTCAGGAAACAGCCTTACTTTCATTTCATAGTAACCACAACTGAAATAATGTACACTCAACAAAGAACTAGAAAATGAAACAAAAAAAATAACTCCATTTATGATAGCAGAAAATACATAAAACACCTTGAAATAAGTCAAAAGCTGTACTATAAGACCTTGACAATAAAAACTGTAAAACACTGCTGAAAGAAATTAAAGACCTAAACA
This sequence comes from Equus quagga, assembly GCF_021613505.1. NCBI lineage: Eukaryota > Metazoa > Chordata > Mammalia > Perissodactyla > Equidae > Equus > Equus quagga. The sequence continues at coordinate 90,604,209 of NC_060280.1, forward strand.
AGTGGGGAGGAATATTATTTCCATGAACTGCAAGGGTCGATAATATTAAGCTAGTCACTCTCCAAATTCATCTGCAGATACAACACAGTCTGTATCAAAACCCCACCAAGCTGTTTTCTAGAAATTGAAAACCAAATCTAAAATTGTATCAAAATGCAAAAGATCTAAAAGAGCCAGAACAAAGTTAAGAAAGAAAAACAGAGAATTCATATCTACTAACTTTACCATAGTCATGAACAAGTATTCGAATAAGTATAAACAAATAAGTCAATGGAACAGAACAGAGTTAGAAACAGACCTACAGATGCACAGTCAAATGATCTTCAATAAGGGAACAAAGCAATTCAATAGGGAAAGCAGTCTTTTTAATAAATGGTGTCAAAAGAACTCAATAGAAAAAAAGACACTTTGATCTCTATTATCACAGCATACACAAAAATTAATTTGAAATTTAAAAACCTTTTTGAGATGAATCAGACACCAGAAAATAAAATACAAAGTGACTTTTTTCATGACCTAGAGTACACAACAGAATTGTAAGACTGGACACAGGGTGTGGCCCCATGGTCGAGTCGTTAAGTTTGTGTGCTCCGCTGCAGGCGGCCCAGTGTTTCGGCAGTTCGAATCCTGGGCATGGACATGGCACCGCTCATTGAGCCACGCTGAGGTGGCATCCCACATGCCACAACTAGAAGGACCCACAACTAAGAATATACAACTATGTACTGGGGGCTTTGGGGAGAAAATGGAAAAAAATAAAATCTTTAAAAAAAAAGACCAGACACAAATAGAATTAAACAAACAAAAAAATAAATTAGACTCCACCAAAATTAAAAATCTCTAGTCATCAAATAACATCATTAGAAAAATGAATAGGTTGGCATAAAAACAGACACATAGATTGATGGAACAGAACTGAGAGTCCAGAAATAAACCCAGGCATATACAGTTGATTAATGTATGACAAAGAATACAAATATACAACAGGGGAAAGACAGTCTCTTCAATAAACAATGTTGGAAAACTGGACAGCCACACGCGAAAGAATGAAAGTGAACCACTATCTTACTCTAAACACAAAAAGTAACTCAAAATGGATTAAAGACTTGAACGTAAGACCTGATATCATAAAACTCCCAGAAGAAAACATAGCAGGTTAGCTCCCTGACATCAGTCTTGGCAATGATTTTTTGGATTTGACACTAAAAGTCAAGGCACTAAAAGGAAAAATAAACAAGTGGGACCACAACAAACTAAAACCTTCTCCACAGCAAAGGAAACCCTCAATGAAATGAAAAGGCAACCTACTGAATGGAAGAAAACATTTGCAAATCATATATCTGATATGTGGTAATATCCAAAGTATATAACAAACTCATACAACACAATAGCAAAATAACAAACAATCTGATTTAAAAATTGGCAGAGGATCTAAGACACTGTGTCAAAGAAGACATATAGATGGCCAATAGGTACATTAAGAGATGCTCAACAGTACTAATCATCAGGGAAATGCAAAGCAAAATAACAATGAGATATCCACTCACATATGTTAGAAACTATCAAAAAGACAAGAAGTAACAAGTGTTGGCAAGCTGTAGAGAAAACGGTATCCTTGTGCACTGTTGGTGGGAATGTACATCGGTGCAGCCACTATGGAAAACAATATGGAGGTTCCTTAAAAAATTAAAAACCGAGGGGCTGGCCCCGTGGCTGAGTGGTTAAGTTCGCGCGCTCCGCTGCAGGCGGCCCAGTGTTTTGTTGGTTCGAATCCTGGGCACGGACATGGCACTACTCATCAAACCACGCTGAGGCAGCGTCCCACATGCCACAACTAGGACTCACAACGAAGAATATACAACTATGTACTGGGGAGCTTTGGGGAGAAAAAGGTAAAAAATAAAATCTTTAAAAAAAAAAATAAAAACTAAACTGCCATATGATCCAACAATTTCACTTCTGGGTATATATCTGAAGAAAACAAAAAGATTAATTTGAAAAGATATATGCACTCCAAGTTCACTGTGGTGTTATTTACATCAGCCAAGACATGGAAACAACCCAGGTGTCCATCAACTGATGAATGGATAAAGAAAATGCGGTACATAGATACACACAATGGAATATTATTCAGCCACAAAAAAGAATGAAATCTTGCCATTTGTGACAACATGGATGGACTCTGAGGCATTATAATAAGTGAAATAAGTCACAGAGACAAAAAGATAAATATCATATGTTCTCACTTATGTGTAGAGCCAAAAAAAAACAAACAAGCTCATAGACACAGAGAACAGACTGGTGGCTGCCTAAGGTGTGTGTGTGGTAGTGGGAGGGGCAAAATGGTGAAGATGGTCCAAAGATACAAATTTCCAGTTATAAAATGAGTATGTCATGGGGATGTAACTATACAAAGACTGAACAGGATGAAACAGTGTTTCCTAACTATAAAATCCAACCACATCAGGCACAATATACGTCTCAGGAAATGGTGTGAATCTCTGAACACACTGCAATGAAGTCAGCAAAGGATAACCAGAAAAATGTCACAGGAATGTAAATTAAAAGAAAATGTCCTAAATAATTCTCACGTCAAATAAGTCATAATACTTAAAGGGCTGGCCCGGTGGCACAATGGTTAAGTTTGCGCGTTCTGCTTCAGCAACCGGGTTCTCCAGTTGGATCCCAGGTGCAGACATGGCACTGCTTGGCAGGCCATGCTGTGGTAGGGGTCCCACGTATAAAGTAGAGGAAGATGGGTACGGATGTTAGCTCAGGGCCAGTCTGCCTCAGCAAAAAGAGGAGGATTGGCAGAAGTTAGGTCAGGGCTAATCTTCCTCAAAAAAAAAAAAAAAAAAAAAAGGAGCATACAGGTTTCTAAGGTTTCATAACCTTTTCTTTCTTGGCCTAGTTTGTGGATTTCCAATTTACTGTTGACCTTTTTTTGCAAATATGTCCTATATCCCAATAAAAATATTTGAAAGGAAAAGGATAAACAGAAAGCACCAAATATGATGGTAAAAATCAATGCAAAATATTACAAAATATTAGTAATCACAGTAAACATTAGTGGACTAACTCAAGTTACATAACAACGTTGCAGTGAATTTCTAAATCTAGTTATAAGCTATTTACACGAAAGTCAACTAAGGTATATAAAAAAAGATGAGTGCATCGAAAAGTTTAAATACAAAAGGCATTCGACACAACTGCGAACAGAAAGAAAACCAGAGTGCCTCTATTAATGTGACGAAATTGACCAAAAAGCAAAACGAAGTTTACCTTTGCCGTCTCCAATTGCTGACCCACTATAATGTCCTGAACTCACGTCAGCCGGGCTTTTCCGTCCCCACCCCAAGGAGTCTGAGGGTTTTTTTTTTTTTTTTTTTTTTTTACCAGATCATCAGTGCCTCCCCCTCGTCGCTAAACACAGCGGTCCTAAATTTCAATCCTCGCGTCATCAGCGTTTCACATCCCTGATCAGAGGGTCTAAAACTCCCCGCCTGGCCGCCTTGCTTCCCGGTCCCAGGTCCCCGTCCCCGCCTTCTGGGCCTCTCCGGTCCTCAGGAAGACGGGGGGGAAAGGGTTAACCGAGGCAAGCGGGGCTTACACGACTGAGGTTAGCACCGGGAGGAGCGGAGGTCACGGAAGCTGCCGCCCAATGAACGAGAAGTTCATACAGAAAGTCCGCTCTGCCGCGGGAAACCGAAGGGTCCCCAACAGCTCGGAAGAAGCCACTGCAGACCTCTCCTCAGCCCATGTGTACAGCGGCAATAGCCTCCCCTGAGTAATGGCTTCCGCTTCACTTCCGCCTTCTAAGTCTCGCGGGACTGCACAGGCTGCCTATAACTCGGAAACGGGATTGCGAAGGCTTCTGGGAAATGTAGTTCTCAAAGCTTGGAGCGGTATGGCGGCGGTGCCCAGGTGAAATCTGACGTTCGAGCGCGTTTCCCCAACTTTTAATTTTTCCAATGGCCCAGGACTTAGTTCTCAGGCCTCTTTTCGTCTTAAAGTCATTCTGTGGTGGCAGCGAATCTCGCCGGTTTAAGTTCTATTTACACACTTGACTCAAATTTCCGTCCACAGCCGCACACCTCTACCCTGAATTCCAGATGGAATGAGATATTCTCTCCTCACTAGGATGTTTTATAAACTCTTTAAAATGGCACAAATCAAACGCCAGACTCCACCTTCTCAACCTCAAATAATAGTAATCCCATTTTTCCACTTGTCCACTGTAAACCTTGGTAACACCCTCAAACTTTTTGTCCCATCGATGAATCAGGGAATGTTCAGTCCTTGACCGTCAACCCAGAACCTGATCATTCTGCCAGAAATGTTTTTTCTTGTTACAGAGCCAAGAAAGTTCACGGCAGGACCCAGAAAAGTCGAAGTTAGCATTTTGTGGTCCTTCTTTTACAATACGTGAGCCAGAAAGTTAGGAGGCCCAGCGTCAAGGTGAGGGCGTTTACCTGGGCGAGGTGAGCATGCAGGAGCACAAGAGACATCCACGCCCACCTTGTAACGTGAGCTCTAAGCCCGACTCCACCAAGGTAGGCGTCTCCAATAAATTGCTACAGCCTGTTTCTCCTTTTGTATAAATAAGCCATCTCCTAAAACTGTTGCCAAGACTCAAGTGGGGAAGCAAGTAACTGATTACTGCGCAGCAGGGACAAGAAGCGGGCAGAACAAACCTACTGCAGAGAGGTGAGCAAAGATGGAAAGATCTGTGGCCTCAGGGGTGCCTCAGGTCCAGGCTGGAGAAACTCCAGAGAGGGAAGGGGTGGGGGGGGGGGGGAGGATCTTCAAGATCTGGAGCTAGCACAAAGGAGGAAGAAAGAAAAAAGATTCAGTTAAAATTCAGGCAGGATCTGGGGGCGTGAAAATAGAAACTGGGGGGCCCCTCCGGTGGCGCAGCAGTTAAGTGCCCACGTTCCGCTTCAGCGGCTGGGGTTCACTGATTTGGATCCTGGGTGCGGACATGGCACCACTTGGAACGCCATGCTGTGGTAGGTGTCCCACATATAAAGTACAGGAAGATGGGCACGGATATTAGCTCAGGGCCAGTCTTCCTCAGCAAAAAAAAAGAGGAGGATTGGCAGAAGTTAGCTCAGGGCTAATCTTCCTCACCAAAAACAAACAAACAAACAAATTGGGTAGTTAAAATTAGAAAACAGTGCTAAGTCAGGGTTGGAGCTTGTTTTATCAATGCTGAATCCTGGTAAACTCACTAGAAGCATTAATTGACGGGATGAAATGAAGGGGATTCAACGCTTCAAAATTGAGAATAGGGAATTTCTGCAATGCTCCCCAAACAGTAGGAAGCATTATTAAGGTAAACAATACCCCAGAAGGTTGGAAAAACCTCATGCACATCCTGTTTCTATATAAAGATATAATTATTGTGAGGAGATAAAATATAGCTGAGTTGATATCCCCCGCCCTTGTAAATGACTTTTAGCCCGTCTTTCACGCTGCCTAGAGAAACTGGAAAGAGAGAGTGAAAGTGGACTTTTATTTGTTTTTTAAAAAGTTATTTGTTGAAGTAAAACACCCATACTGAAAGCCCACAGATCAATATTTAAAGTGAACACACCTATGCGCAAATCATAAAAATGTCCACAAAGTGCACACATCTATGCAATTACTATCCAGGTTTTAAAAAAAAATGATCAGTAACCAGAAGCCCCCTTCATGGTCCTCCTGGTCACTATATTCTCTCATCCTCCAAAGGAAATCCTGTCGTGACTTAACTGTAACATCTGACGGGGTTCAGAACACAACTACCTTAAAATATGGTATGTTGGCATATTGGATATTTTAAGCTGAAGGAATTTGAGGAATGGCAGGTTCAGGAAGAAGTCTCTAACCTTCCTCTGAAGCAGGTCATGAGACCCTTAAGTGATAGGTGTCCTCCTTACACCAGTGGAAAGGAGTATTCTTATCTCCAAAGATAGAGTGACGTGGGAAGGAATCCAAATAAACAGGATTGCTAAATTTCCCTCAGTTATCTATCCTTAGCTCACATCCTTTTGTCTTATCGCCTTTTCCATGACTTTCCACTCTTCTTCAAACCTAGCATAAAAATGCTGAGGTTTAACAAATTTTTGTGTCTTTGTTTCCTCATAAAGTCTCCAGTGCTGCATAAAACTTAAATAAATTTGTATGCTTTTATCTTGTTAATCTCTTTTGTTACAGAGCCCCAGTCAAGAACTTAGAAGGGTAGAAGGAAAGATTTGTTTTCCTCCTCTACATATCCTAGAAGAGTGCTGACTGTTGAATTTTATGTAAGTAGAATCAAACTTCTCTCCTTTGGGATTGGGGCAAGAGTAGAAAATTGACCAATGCAAGAGGGCAGAACCATGTACACGGGGCCAGCTAATGTATGACAGGATGACTGCAGGGGGGCAAAGATAGTCTTTTCTCTTTTTTTCCCCCAGGAAGATTAGCTAACATCTGCCAATTCTCCTCTTTTTCCTGAGGAAGACTGGCCCTGAGCTAACATTGTACCCATCTTCCTCTACTTTATGTGTGGGACTCCTACCACAGCATGGCTTGCCACACCGTGCTGTGTCTACACCCGGGATCCGAACCGGCAAACCCCAGGCTGCCAAAGCGGAACGTGCACACTTGGTCGCTGCGTCACCGGGCTGGCCCCTAGTCTTTTCAATAAAGCTGAGTCCGTTGGATATTACATGGAAAAACTTAAAATTGATCTCTATCTCATACTACATACAAAAATCATTCCAGAATGATTGCAGATTTAAATGTGAAAGGCAAAATACAAAATCTATAGATAAGAACATGACTTCATGGCTTTCGGTAAGGAGAGATTTCTTAAATTAGAGATAAAAGAGAAGAAAGATTTGATGAACTGGAATCCATTAAAATTAAGAACTGCTCGTAAAAAGACATCATTGATAGTGAAAAGCCAACTCATGAACTGGAAGAAACACATATATATATCTAGAAAATAATTCATGTTTAGAATATGTAAGAACTTTATCACTCAATAAGACAAAGACAGACAACTCAATTTAAAAATACCTCCCCCACAAAAACTCTGGACACATCACAAAACGGGATATCCAAATGGCCGAGAAACATACGAAAATGTTCTCTACTTCATTAGGGAAATGCTAATTAAATCCTCATTTAAACCACAATGAGATGCCACTGGGACAGAATGGCTTAGTGAAATACTGAAAATACCAAGTGTTAGTGAGGATATGGAGGAAGCAGAACTTACACATGCTGGTGGGAGAGTAATTTGTTATAGTTACATTGGAAAACTGGCAGAATCTACTATAGCTGCCCATATGCATATCCTATAACTCAGAAATTCCACCCCTCAAAAATATTCACTGAAGCAATATTATTAGTAGCCAAAGTTTGGAAACTATCCAAGCACCCATTCATTAACAGTGGAATGAATAAGTAAATTGTAGCATGTTCACACACTGAGAATGAATGAACTGCCATTATATGTACATTCTGGATGAATATCACAAACCTAGTGAGTTGATTACAATCTAGACAGGAGTGAGGGCATAGCATACAATTCCATTGATACACAAAGTACAAAACAGGCAAAATAATCAGTACTATTGGATATCGGGATGGTCATTACTCAGCGGGCAAGAAGACTTCCTGGATGATCTAGATGGATGCTGATAATGTGGGTGTGACCAGTTTGTGAAAACTCATCAAATTATATGTATCCTTTTCTTTCTTTTTTTTTTGTTGGACTAAGATTAGCCCTGAGATAACATCTGCTGCCAATCCTCCTCTTTTGGCTGAGGAAGAATGGCCCTGAGCTAACATCCATGCCCATCTTCCTCTACTTTATATGTGGGACGCCTACCACAGCATGGCTTGCCAAGCGGTGCCATGTCCGCACCTGGCATCCGAACCGGTGAACCCCGGGCCACCAAAGTGGAGCGTGCAAACTTAACCGCTGCACCAGCTGGCTGGCCCCTCCTTTTCTGAATATATATTATAGTTCAATGAAAAATTAAAACCCAGCTCCATTCTCACTCCCACGCCCTAGGCTTCAGTTTCCTCCTCTCAGAAAATGGCAACTCTTGCCAATTTAAGTCAAAAAACCTTGGAGACATTCTTGACTGCTTTATTTCTCTCACACCCCATACCTTAGCAAATATTGATGGTCTACTTTAAAAATAGATCCAGAATCAGCCCACTTCTCACCATCTACACTGTTACCTCTCTGGTCCTAGCCTCCTTCATCTCTCCAGTAAATTGCCTTCTAGCTTCCTATTGGGTTGGGCCAAGGGGGAGGATTAACAAAAGATCAGAGGGAAGAAGAATGAGATTCAGATATTTAACCCCCAGTCACCCACCCTACAGGTCATGAGGACTGACTGCATCCCTCAAACCAAGGTGTCTACCCCTGTAATGCAGCCTTCTCTTAATAACCATAGAGTACTACTCTACTGTTTTTTTTGTTTTTGAGGAAGATTAGCTCTGAGCTAACATCAGCCACCAATCCTCCTCTTTTTGCTGAGGAAGACTGGCCCTGAGCTAACATCTGTGCCCATCCTCCTCTACTTTATATGTAGGATGCCTACCACAGCATAGCTTGTCCTGCGGTGCCGTGTCCACACATGAAATCTGAACTGGCGAACCCCGGGCCGCTGAAGTGAAACGTGGGGACTTAACCGCTGTACCACCGGGCCGGCCCCTACACTACTCTTTCTGATTTCCCTAAACCCTGGCCATACTTTTGAAAATACCGCCTTGTTAAACTCTACTCAAGTTATTCTAAATTGAATGTGTCATCTGAACCCTTTTTGGACTTGATGGATACAATAAAGGGTACCAGAATTGGTCCCAAGAAAGGGACTCTCACAATAGGAGTCTGAGATATTTGAGGAGCTCAGAGAGGGAAGTTGGGGTGGATAATGCATGGCAAATAGTAGCATCACAATTACTCAAGTTATCATTGGTGATAGCATGGGAAGAAGTGCAAGTATAAGCACTGGGAAATTAAGTGGTGTGGCACCCACATCATTGCTGTGACGATAGTGATTATGAAGTTTGTAGAGTCCTCTGCTTCTTGGGATATCCCTAGAGAGAGACATGGGCAAAGGGGGAAATGAAAAGCTGTAAATACACAATTAAGACCATGTATAGAAAGTTAGAAACCTTCGGGGGAAAAAAAATGGGAATTTGTAGAGTGTGTGTCTAGCCTTATCAGAGGTAATCAGGGGGGTCATCAGCGAGTCTTATCCAAGTCATATGAGGAAGGGAGGCTCTGAGGCTCATTGCAGTAAGGGGTTTCCAGAATGTGAAAGGGTGGGAAGTGGGGGGATTAACTGTCGGGGTTTTCTAGCAGCACAGGTAAAGTTCAATATTGTCTCTCTCCTTTATATATTAGTATTTGAACCATGCATATAAATGACTAGTTTACTCTAAGATACCTTACTTGTCTTCATTTAAAAAATATATATGTTTTGAGCAGTCATTCTTAATGGGGAATGATTTGGCAATACTTGGAGATAGTTTTGGGAGTAACAACTCAGTTTGGGTGGGGTGCTACTGGGATCTAGTGGTGGAAGCCAGGGCTGCAGCTAAACATCTCAATGCACAGGACAGCCTCCCACAGCAAAGAGTTGTTAGGCTGCAAGTGTGATTAGTGCCGACGGGTGTGGGTGGGGGATAGGCAGGGGGGATGGAGGTGCTGCAGAGGGTTGGGTGGAAAAATTGCTACCCACGTCTCCTTTGAGAACCAGGACTTTAGATGCTGAGCAACAATGTCTGAAAACCCGAATTCCTTCTGAGATGCAGAAAACAAGCAGGATCTAAGGATTTTTAAGTGTCTCTTGATTTTCCCTTGGAGTTACCTATCATTGTTCATTTGTCTGTTCGTTATCTTTTACTTGAAACACAGCAGCTCAGCCTTTTAGGATTTTTATATAAAGTTTGTCAATAAAATTATAAAAACTCAGAAGGAAAGCCCTCAGACTTTAGCTGAGAACCAGGAAAGAGCAGGGGGCAATCTTTTTCCATATGGATCATATAGTAAATATTTTAGGCTTTGTGGGTCTAAAGAAAAAAACTCACTTTCTCCTCTGTTTCTCCTTTAATCTCTCACTACACTCAATACTTCACTTCTCATACCTCTGGCCACCAAATGTGTATGTGTTTGGAAGGGAATTTCCCCCACACTAAATAATTCTCAGACTCTCTGGACATCAGAGGGATGTCCTACAATTTAACTCAATTCTGACACTATCTACCTGGACATAAGGTCAGATCCCACAGGTTAAGGGTTCAGTCCCACAAGACTGCCCCTCTCCCCACTGCAGATGCCATTGCAAGTCACTTGTGCTTCTGACTTGGCTATAAATAGTAGGTTCCCTTGACCCCTTCCCTTAGGGTCAATTAATTTGCTAGAGTAGTTCACAGAACTCAGGAAAACAGGTTACTTACTAGATTACTGCTTTATTTCAAAGGATATTAAAGAATATGAATGAACAGCCAGGTGAAGAGATACATACGGTGGGGTCAGAGGGTCCTGAACACAGCAGCTTCTGACCCCGTGGAGTATGGGGTGCATCGCCCTCCTGGCACATTGACACGTTCTTGTTCACCAAGCAGGAAGCACTCCAAACCTCATCCTTTTAGGTTTTTATGGAGGCTTCATTACATAGGCATGATTGATTAAATCATTGGTCATTGATAATTAGTTCAACCTCCAACACTTCTCCAGGGAGGTCGGAGGTTGAGGCTAAAACTTCCAACCCTCTAATCACTGTTTGGTCTTTCTGGAACCATCCCTGAGGCTATCCAGGAACCACTCAGTCAAGAGTTATCTCATTAGCATACCAAAGACACTCTTATTACTCAGGAGATTCCAAGAGTTTTGGCATTCTGTGCCAGGAACTGGGGACAAAGACCAAATATTTTTTATTATACCACAGAGACAACAAAGCAGCCCTGGGTTCATACAAGCATTCTCCCCACCACGCTCTCAGAAAACACAGAGAACACACCTCAGAAGATAGGTACTTCTGCTTGAAAAGACTGTTCCCTCCATGAAGTCGGCTTAGTTGGTACAGAAATTTAGCTTCAAAACTAAGATAGCCTTCATTTAATGATTTGTATTCAGGACTTCTGCTGCTGGTAATTGTAGGTTGGGAAATTTGGACCAAGCCTACAGCTGAAGACAACTAAAAGTCTGCGTGTAGTGTTCATTAAAAAAAATATATCTTTGGGGGGCCAGCCCCATGGTGTAGTGGTTAAGTTTGCACACTGTACTCTGGCAGCCTATGTTTGAGGGTTTGGATCCTGGGCACAGACCTACACCACTCATCAGCCATGCTGTGGCAGTAACCCACATATAAAGTGGAGGAAGATTAGCACAGATGTTAGCTCAGGGCTAATCTTCCTCAGCAGAAAAAAATATATATGTGTGTATATATCTTAAAAGCACCGAAGATCTAAATACTAGTAAGAAATCACTGCACTGGAATCTAACAAGGCTGAACCCATAGAAAGAGAGGGTAGAATAGTGGTTTTTAGGGGTTGGGGAGTGGGGGAAATTGAGATGTTGGTCAGAGAGTACAAACTTCCAGTTAGAATATGAATAAGTTCTGGGGATCTAATGTACAGTATGGTGACTGTAGTTAATAATACTGTATTATTTACTTGAAAGTTGCTAAGAGAGTAGATCTTAAATGTTCTTACCACAAAAAAAGAAATGGTGATTATGTAACGTGATGAAGGTGTTAGCCAACACTCTGGTGATGGTCATTTTGCAATATATAAATGTATCAGATCAACAAATTGTACACCTTAAACTTACACAGTGTTATATGTCAATTAGATATCAATAAACCTGGGGAAAAAAACCTGGGAGAGACAAGAAAAGAAAAGAAATCACTGCATGGAGATATTGATGCAAATAATCCATAATCAATCTGTAAATCAAAACTGGGGAGGGGACAGCCCCATGGCTGAGTGGTTAAGTTCACGTGCTCCACTTTGGTGGCCCAGGGTTTTGCCAGTTCAGCATAGACATGGCAATGCTCATCAAGCCATGCTGAGGTGGTGTCACACATAGCACAACCAGAAGAACCTACAACTAGAATATACAACTAGGTACTGGGGGGCTTTGGGAAGAAGAAGAAGAGGAAAAAGAAAAAAGAAGTAGATTGGCAACAGATGTTAGCTCAGGTGCCAATCTTTAAAAAAAAATCTTGGGAGAGTTTATTACGAGCAAGGTTTGAGGACTATTGCCTGAAGGAAGAGCACCAAAGAAGTAGGGTGTATAGAGTGGTTATATACTGTCTTGGAACAAAGAGCATATATCACGTATGACAGGAATATCTCTTTTACTACTGTCATGAGATGATTAGCTGGCATAGCAGGTTGGTGGTCAGCAGGTCAGTGGTCACAAGGTAAGCACAGCAGGTCAGTAATTAATCCTTAGTTACCAAGAAGAGATACTTATCCTTAAGAAAATGCCAATATGGGGTGAAGCTACATCCCCGTCTTTAAGGGAATCATTCTTGTCTTTGGGACATAGTAAATGTTTAAAGCAAGTGCACAATACATGTTCAACAGGCCACATCAGGTCCTTTTGGAAATAAACAAGATCAGGCCAAATTAGTTTTAAACCAAATGGCTTCCTCCTATACTCCAATATTTCCTATTGCTTTTCATTTATTTATCAGAGACCAGAAGAGGATAGGGCTCCAGAGACATGAGCCAAATATGAGGGCTGGTTTTATTTTCTGCTGAGGTAGACTAGAAGAGGCAGCTGAGGGACCAATGTGAGCTTCAAGTGTCTGCAGGCTCAGGAGTGAAGAGTGAGAGTCAGGGACTCCCTTCTTTGAGCTAGCACCCCAAAGGAAAGTCTTTTAAGAATAGAGGAGACCTGGAAGCAAACCAATCATGGTATGGATTGCAGCCAGGTTTCCCATCACCTGGGAGGCCCAGAAAGAGCATTTGTAACTACAGTGCATACTATCAGACAAAGTAGACTTTAATGGAAAATCACACTCAGTGAAAACAAAGACAGTTTCATAAAGATAAAAGATTAAATGCATTAGGAAGGTATAAAAATTCTGAATGTGTACTGAAAAGCCCATCACTTGAACTACAAGCAGAAACAGAGAAATTCAAAATCACACTGGGTAATTTTAACATATATCACTCCATGATTGATAAAACAAGAAGGCAAAAAAGAAATATCAGTCAAAATAAGATTTGAACATGACTAACAAACTTGACCTATTAGGCACATTTAGAAAATGCATTCAATTATTGTGAAACACACATTTATCTTTCAGCACAAACAGACCATGTACTAAGTTTGAACACAAGTGTTGCATAAGGCAAGTCTTAATAAATTTCAAAGAATTAAAATTTTGCAGATTGTGTTCTCTGGCCACAATGCAACGATACTAGAAACCAGTAACAAAATCATGAACAAATATCCTTCATATATTTGGACATTAAGAAATGTGGTTGTGTATAACTCATGGATTAAATAAGAAATCTTGATTGACTTTATTCAAACATATTTCCCTGTATAGAATCTAGCAGAAATGAGGACAAAATAAAGAGGAAAATGAAGATGAGTCGAAGGGGAGAGGGCAAAATGAAGATTGGTTTATCAATATATTAATGTGAAAGTCAATGAATGTTCACTGCAAGTTTACTAACACATGGGTTGCACTCTCAATAATTAATATTTTTCGCCCAGCTTTATTGTGATATACCTGACTTTTCTTAATACCCAATAATTATTCATTTAATTTTACTAGCGCTTAATAAGACAAATTTCTGCAGATACATAATTTATTAAATTTTCTTCTATATCCCAATATGTGAGATGTGTTCCCAATATTGCTGTTAAGTGTGTAATGTTACTCTGCCCATCTTACAGATGCCAAACTAAACTCAGAGAGTTAATTGATAAATGATAGGTAGTAAAACACAGGACAGAAGGATTTAATACAAATTTATTTGACTTAAAAGTGATTACCACTTTGCTAGGAGAATTGAATGATGGAAGAGTCAGGATTTCTGTCATACTCAGTATTTTATTCCCTTTGAGTCATTCTAGAAGCCCATACCCAAGGCAGATGACAGAACCATGAAAAGGAAAATGTTCCAGAGATGAGTTTCCTCAAGGCCCCCTTAATGTCCCTGTTCCTCAGGCTGTAGATGAAGGGGTTCATCATGGAAGTGACCACAGTGTACATCACTGAGGCCACTGCCCTCCTCCTGGAGGAGAAATTAGCTGCAGAACTAAGGTAGACACCAACACAAGTCCCATAGAACAAGGAAACAACAGACAGATGAGACCCACAGGTGGAAAAGGCTTTATACTTTCCACCAGTTGATGGGATTCTCAGGATGGAGGAGACAATTCGAGTATAAGAGAAAATTATCCCTGAGAGGGGACCAACACCCAACAAGCTAGTCACTAAATACACCAGGATGTTATTGATAAGAGTATCAGAACAGGCGAGTTTGAGGATCTCAGCGAGTTCGCAGAAGAAGTGGGGAATTTTCAAGTCTGTGCAGAAGGACAGATGGAACGCCATCAGAGTGTGGAGCAAGGCATTCATAATGCTAATGAACAAAGAGAGAAGAATCAGGAGGCCACAGAGGGGGAGGTTCATGATGACTGTGTAATACAGAGGGTGGCAGATGGCCACATAGTGGTCATAAGCCATCACAGTCAGAAGTAAATTGTCCATACATATAAAAACCATAAAAAAATATACCTGAGTGAGGCAGCCTGTGTAGGTGATGGCTTTGTTCTCTGTCTGTATGTTCACCAGCATCTTGGGGACTATAGTGGAAGTGAAAGAGATGTCGACCAAGGAGAGTTGGGAGAGGAAGAAATACATGGGTGTGTGGAGGTGAGAGGCAGAGCTGACAGCTAGGATGATAAGCAGGTTTCCAAGCACAGTGACCAAGTACATGGTCAGGAACAGCCCAAAGAGAAGGGGCTGTAGTTCTGGATCTTCTGAGAGACCAAGGAGGAGGAATTCTGGCACACTTGTCTGGTTTCCTGATTCCATGTTGTTGATGAGTCTGCTGGAAAGTAGAGACGTGAGTGACAATAAAACAGACACACAGACATCACTTGTTTGACAGAAATCTTTCATCTATGCCTTCAGTTCTGTAATATTTAAATAAGTCTTCTATTCCAGTTCCTCTTCTCATTCCTTCCTTCCCCAAGTAATTTTTGGGTGACTTCTATGTAACATACATTTTTCTAATGCTGAAATTAAAAAATGAACACAATTTTTTTTTTAAGAGCTATTATGCCTGCATGCCATTTTTAAATCTAGGATTAAATTCTAATAGTTTCTTCATAAAGCATCAAGCCTGGTTAGATGACTTCATTTTCTCAGAGAAGCTTAACTCTGTAGTTAACTTTATACTATCTGAATCTGCTTGTAATTGTAAATTTCAGGTATCACTGGAAATTATCTCATATTCTCTACTGCCTCAATGTGAAAAATAACAACATTCAACCATTTCTTTAAATATTCCCTATTTCACAATTACATCGAACCACTCTCTTGGGCCCATCTATTTTGGAGGAATTTCTTCAGCCACTAGAATTGTTTTTGAGCAACTGAGATTTGTCATTCGTCATCAGCCTACAGTGAAGGACATCATAAGAAATGGTTGAATGAATCTCCTTTTTAGAATTATTCAGTCTTGAAGATTTCTTGCATCAACAATGATGTGGAGTGTTGGTTCATCACCCAATATGTAATTATTACAGGCGCCAGCTGATGGAGGAACTTCAATGCCAGAGCGAGGACTTGGGGGTTTAATGGGGAGAATGCCATTGAAATGTTCCACGAGGATGTGCTGGACCTTCACTGGCACCTTTGGGAAGATTGCTCTTCAAGGATGCACAGGGTTAAATGCACTCAAGAGTGCTTAGAGGGTGGAGAATAATTACAAAACCATTGCCATTTGGACATATCCTAGAAGGTGGCTACCAAGGAAAAATCTCTATTGTAGAAATGTCACACCCAAAGGGGAAATTCCTCTCTGGTTCTTAAAACAAGAGTAGCTAAAGCTTTTTTCTGAACAACTGTTTTATTTTATCTTATGATCACGTTTCTTTCATTTCTTTTGCTGCTGGGAAGCATAGAGCCAGATATGTGGACCATATGTAGAAACTCAGAAAGATCCATTTTATAGCATAGTTCTTTTGACTAATTTTTCCTTGGTAGCCACCTTCTAGGATATGTCCAAATGGCAATGGTTTTGTAATTATTCTCCACCCTCTAAGCACTCTTGAGTGCATTTAACCCTGTGCATCCTTGAAGAGCAATCTTCCCAAAGGTGCCAGTGAAGGTCCAGCACATCCTCGTGGAACATTTCAATGGCATTCTCCCCATTAAACCCCCAAGTCCTCGCTCTGGCATTGAAGTTCCTCCATCAGCTGGCGCCTGTAATAATTACATATTGGGTGATGAACCAACACTCCACATCATTGTTGATGCAAGAAATCTTCAAGACTGAATAATTCTAAGAGCTGGTGTGTAAGTGCATTATTGAAGAAACTGTGTCACTTCCTGCTCTAATCAAAACTAAACTATTTATCTCAGGATGTGAGTTTTGGAAGGACACATTCATAGCAGAAGTTGAGGGAGGATGGAATGCATGGTGTCTTGAGAGAGCAAAGGAGATGAATGAGTATCTTTTCCTCTGTCCTCACACTAGCTGGAGTGAGGGAGAGAACTGTTGAAGCAGCCAGAGCTAACATTCAGGCCACTTGACAGGATCAGAACTCGTGATGGCTTATGAGGCAAGGGAAGAAGGGCATTAGTCTATTCATAAGAGAGAGAAAAGAAGTTGAGCAAAATTCAAAGGACATTTGTGTCCTTCAAATGAATAAGACCCTACGTGCATTAAACAAGAAAAGGTCTCAGTGCTAGAGACATAGTGAATACTCTAGAAATATTGGTTAAAATTACTGCTGTTATTATTTTTATTAATAACGATATAGTGTTGTAGTACTCCACATGGAAAAGAAAATATTGAGCTTGGTCTAGGATGTTCCTTTCCCCTCAATTTTCTGATACACAGGCTGTTTTCTGTTTCAACAGTTACTATTCTAGAAACATGAATGGAGGGTATACATTTGGAAAATTTTTTTTTTTGAGAAAGATTAGCCTTGAGCTAACTGCTGCCAATCTTCCTCTTTCTGCTGAGGAAGACTGTCCTGAGCTAACATCCATGCCCATCTTCCTCTACTTTATATATGGGACGCCTGCCACAGCATGGCTTTTGCCAAGTGGGGCCATTCCGCACCTGGGATCCGAACCAGCGAACCCCAGGCCACCGAGAAGCGGAACATGGGCAGTTAACCACTGTGCCACCGGGCCGGCCCCCATTTGGAAAATTTAAAGATGCAAGAAAGAGACTTTACAATTTTTCTGTGTTAAATGTTGAAAAATTTCTCAAAAAATTAAAAATAGAATTACCAAATGATCCAGCAATTCTACTTCTGGGTGTATACCTAAAAGAATTGAAAGCAGGATCTCAAAGAGATGTCTGTACACTCATGTTCATAGCAGCATTAGTCACAATAGCCAAAAGGTGAAAACAATCAAGTGTCCATTGATAGATGAATGGATAAGCAAAAGGTGGACTATACATACAATGAAATATTACATATTACTCAACCGTAAAAGGAAGGAAATTCTGACACATGCCACAACATGGATGAACCTTGAAGACATCATGCGAAGAGAAATAAGCTGGTCACAAAAAGAGAAATACTATATGATCTATTTATATGAAGTCCCTAGAGAAGTCGACTTCATAGAAGAGAAAGCAGAAGAGTGGTTACAGGGGCTGGGAGAGGTGGAATGGAGAGTTAACGTTTAATGGGGTGAGAGTTTCAGTTTTGCAAGATCAAAAGAGTCCTGGAGGGGCCATCCCCGTGGCCGAGTGGTTAAGTTCGTGTGCTCCACTGCAGGCGGCACAGTGTTTCGTCTGTTCAATCCTGGGCGCAGACATGGCACCGCTCATTGAGCCACACTGAGGTGGCATCCCACATGCCACAACTAGAAGGACCCACAACTAAGAATATACAACTATGTACCAGGGGGTTTTGGGGAGAAAAAGGGGGAAAAAAAACTTAAAAAAAAACGGAGTCCTGGAGATGGACAATGGTGATGGTCACACAACAATGGAAATGTAGTTAATGCCACTGAACTATACACTTAAAAATGGTTAAAATGGTAAATCTTGTTATGTATATTTTACTATGATTGAAAAATTAATTAATTACTAAAAAATGTTGAAGACATTTGTTTTACTCATGCTCCTGTCCTTCATGGTGCTTTGAGAAATCAGTCACCCCTCATTTCTCATATTTTACGGATGTTCTTAGGGAACTCACTTCTGTCTCATCTTTTTCCCTCAGCCAGGGAATCCTGAAGATCAGGGACAATTTAATACCATTCATGGAGACTCAGACCTTACCTCTTCTTGTTCTTGGTAGGATTACATCCAAGTCCAGCTCAGAAATGACTCAGGGTGAATGTTGTCTCCTGGAAGATTCCACTGCATGTGCAAGTCTTAGATACTTACCAACTTGTCCCCTCAGTCTACTTTGGGATCCTGGAAGGCTGATCCTTGGACCCTTGCAAAGAGACCAGAATGGATTGACTAGGTGGGTTTCTAAGTGTTTAAGTGTTTATCAATTGTTCTTAGGAATGAAGGGGTAGGAACCATCCACAATAAACCTCCAGGGTCAGGAGTTAAAAAGATAATGAGAATTACAGAGCTTTCAACACCCAGCCTCCATGCCCCACAAACCAGGGGACAAAACAGAGACAGAGACTGATGGGTTGGTTAGTCTCGAGGAAGACAGCAATTACTGTAGCACTAGGGCTCTCAAACTTTAGTGTGCATCAGAAATCACCCAAAAGGTTTGTTAAAACTCAGGTCCCACCCAAAAGTTTCTGACTGACTAGGTCTGAGGTCAGGCCCCAAAATTTGCACTTCTAATAAGTACCCAGGCAATGCTAATACTGTACTGGTGAGGGGAGCACACTTTGAGAACCACTGCTATAGACATTTCTATAGCATGGTATAGAATCAGCCACAGCTGGATTCAAACCCTGTGTATAGCCAAGGAGGGAAATCTTTGAACTGCTTGAGCTTTTGCTTCTCCTCTGTGTAATGGGAATGAAAACAGAGTACCAACATCCCAGGAAAATACTTGAAAAGGGAAAAAAAATAGTACAATGCAGAGTTTGCATTCATTGTCCATATTGTTACTTTACTAGGACTTGAGAAGAGGTATTGACATGATTCCTTCCTTAGAGAGGTGCATGTTGATGGGGGTAGGAAAGAATGGCAGGAAGATAAAGGAGGAGGAGGAGGGAGAAGAGAAAGGGAACATTCATGGGACAATGCCTGTGAGTTGTGAGGAAGGAGGACCATTTTGAAAATTCTGCTGGGACCCTTCATCACATCAAGGAGAGAGTTGACTGGGGAGCCTGACCTCCTTCCCTTGAATCTCAGTGTCTCCATTAAAGGATGAGATCTAAAACCAGCACTGTAAGGATTCAGCAGCACAGGTCCCCTCCTACCGTTCCTGGTGCATCAGAATAGCCTGGAATCCTTAGAAAATTTTAGAACGTATTGAGTCCTTTGAGTAGGGACTAGGTCCCTGCAATTTTAGGGTGAAAAAAAGGGGTCAGCAGAGCCAGGAGAAATTGCAAATCTAGTGCCAGGAGACTTGGAAATATGCCAAACAGTTAATGAAAACTCAGGGTTGTCTTTAGACAGCCATTTGTAATCTTGACTATGCATCAGTCACCTGAGACCACCTGTGTTTCTTTGCTGGATGCCACTCCAGAGTCTCTGATTCGGCGTGTCTAGATGAGCCCTGAGAAAGTGCATTTCTTTCTTTCTTTTTGTTTTTTTGAGGAAGATTAGCCCTCAGCTAACATCTGCTGCCTTTCCTCCTCTTTTTTTTTGGTGAGGAAGACTGGCCCCGAGCTAACATCCGTACCCATCTTCCTCTACTTTATATGTGGGACGCCTGCTATAGCATGGCTTACCAAGCGGTGCCATGTCCACACCGGGGATCTGAACTGTGAACCTCAGGCCGCCGAAGTGGAACGTGCACACTTAACCACTGTGCCACCAGGGCAGCCTCAGAAAGTGCATTTCAAATAACTTCCCAAGTAATGCTACTGCTGGCAGGGTTGGCTGCCTAATTTTTGGGTCCCAGTGCAAAATGAAAATGTGGGACCCCTTGTTCAAAAATTTTAAGACAGTGACAGCTGAGCATGAAACCAAGAGTGGCAACCTCTGCCACAGTCCAGGTTGCACACCTATGAACCCAGGCCTGGCTGCTGGTCTGGGGACAACATTTTGAGAACCATTGGTTTAGACGTCCTACTTAATCTAGGACTACCACCAGGTGGGCTTAATAATAATAATATTAATAAATTGCCCCTTTTCCTCCTGAACTCACAAGAGATTATATCTCCAGATGGCTCCACAAAAGATCACAGGAACTGAGTTTCTCCCTAGGATGTGGATTTTGAAGACAAACTGACCCTTGTGAATTTCAAGGAGACAGTCCAGTGCGGAGTTTCTGGACAAGACCCATTCTCTAAAAAGGAACAAAGTGTCTTCTTTCTGGTCTGGCAGGGGTGAGATGTTGATAGGGGACAGGCTGACATATTTACATTTTTTTTCTGGCCCTGGGGGCCTTATCTCCAAAGCTCTTCATTAGTCAAATTGTTCTCTTCATTCCAATCTGCAGCAGAAGGTAGTAAAGTACTGGTTTGCTAATTATCTGAGTGAGGATAAGCATATGCCTTTTCCTCTCTCCTGCCTCTGTTCTGTTCCAGAGTTGAAGCTCTCAGTCCAGGATCAAGATCCAACAGCAGTGACAGTCACCCTTCACCAAGCACCACTCATTTTTCTAGGAGGCGGTTTCTCAAATATCAGTCATTCCTGATTGTCTTCATGATTGTTACCAATACTCATGGACTTGAAAACAACTCTTAATCAGCTCGCATATTTAACTCAGCCCTCAGCCCAATCCTGAGCAAAGTTGTTTCTTGCTGGTGATATATTTCCTCATACATATAAAAATATGTAGTCTTTAAAATGCTCTCTGCATCCCATTTTGGGAACACTAATGATAGTCTCTCTACAGCTTCTAGATTTTTGCTTCAAGAACACCTGCTGTGGTAACCTCCTCTGATGCTCACCCCAGGGTAGGGTTCTTGGTTTGGAGGTCTCCTTCATTTATTGATGGTACTCACCTACAACTGCACTGAGATCCAGGACTTTGGCAATTATTTGATGAAAGCCCACTTTGCCCTGTAAACTACAAGTCTAAGAGAACAAGGATTTGTCAGTTTTTGCTCACTATGGCTTAACATACTGCTAAACCCAAACAGGAGCTGACTAAATATTCCTGGTATGAGCCAAGAAATTGTTTCAACCTATGAGTTAGGTGCCATTATTATACCCATAATAGAGATGAAGGAACCAAGGATTAGAAGCAATGGTTTGGTGGGAAGCTAGTAAAAGGTCTGATTTGTAGCATTGGCTGATTTCTGTGGTGTAGATTCTCTTACCACAGTCAATTTCAAGCTACCAGTGGACAGTAGCTGAAGGCAGAGCTGGGAAGAAGTTGCATGATAGGCTCTGCAGAGTGGATTTCAGCTCACCGCCTAGAGGGATTCTCTATTCTTCAAACTCCCCAAGCTCATTCATGCCTTAAGGGCTTTGTACAGCATTTCTGACATTTTTCTCCTGAAGCTTCTTCTCCCACGTCTTCCCATACTTGGCTCTTGTAATTCAGGTTGTAAAATTTTTTTTAAAAAGCCACTTTGAAAGTTAGTAAGGAAAGACTTTATTAAGGGGGACTACTGCAACAGGAAGTTGTGCAAAGTGTTAGCCAGAAACATCTCAGGGAAGTTGAGGAACAAAGCTTCAATATGCAGCAGCTGGTGGCTGCAGAGAGAGGAAGGGGCGTGCTAAAAACTCCTGTGTGGGTGTGGGTGGGGGATGGTGGCAGTGGTCGGAAGTAGGAGATGGTGGGGGGGGGTTGGGTAGAGGGGGCAGAGGGTAGAGGATGGTGGGGGTGGGGTGTGTCTTGAAACTCAACAAACTGCATTAAACATTGCAATAATAGGAAAGGTGAGGCAGGACATGTTCCTTTGTTGATAGGCACATGAGGGAGTGGCGGGGATCTGGGCCTGATGTGGAGCAAACAAGTTACAGTGCTGGAAGTTTGCATAAAATTCAGGGGCTAGCTGTCCTAGTCAATCCAGCCTAAGTTATGTCAAGCACAAAGTTTGATCAGCCTTGTCAAGGTCTCAGCTGGAACATTAACTCCTCAAAGAGTGCCTGTGTTCAACTACCATCCATCATTCATTATCCCATTTCCATTTACTTTTCTTCTGGCATTTGCTGTTTGCTTGAGCTTTCTTCCTTATTTGACTTTTCTGTACATAGTGTTGTTTCTTTTACATTCCTGGCATTTAGAATAGTGCCTGGTATACAGTAGGCACTCAAGAAATATTTATTCAATGAATGATAATTGCCCTGTAAAAAGATGCAACAATTTAGACTTTCCTAGGCAGTGGAACCACTCTACTGAAATTTCCAAATACTTGTATCTTTCTGGATATTTAGGAAATATCAAGAAAGTGGGATTAGGGTAAACAGGGTGTATTTGGTTTATCAATAATCCTACACTTGAATCGTAATTAGTCTTTGGGTGGTGAACATGATGTAATCCACACAGGAATGGAAATAGAATGATGTACACCTGAAATTTATATGTTATAAACCAGTGTTACCGCAATAAAAAAAAAATCCTACACAAAGTTGACTGTAAATCTAATCAAGAACAGGGTGTGTCTTTTAATCCTTTAGTCCTTTCAATTGTATCACTAGATAAAAATCAGTGATTGTGCGTTTCTCCAGGCAGAAAGCATGCTGTTACTCAGAAGTGTGTGAATATCAGCCTGGCCCAAACTTTTACCTCGCTGACCTGTGGATTTCTGTGTGTTTTCGTGAGTAATGACTAGAACTTGTGGCAGGGGGTCCCAGCTGCCCTTCACTTTGTAAGATTTTGTGTGTGTGTGTGAGGAAGATTGGCCATGAGCTAACATCTGTGCCAATTTTCCTCTATTTTTTGTATGTGGGATGCTGCCACAGCATGGTTTGATGTGTAGTGTGTAGGTCTGTTCCCAGGATCCAAACCTGAGAACCCCGAGCCACTGAAGTGGGGCACGTGAACTTAACCACTACGCCACTGGGCCAGCCCCATGAAAGAGAATTTTTAACCTGCAAAATGTTTGCTCTTGACTATGGGCATCAGGGTGTGCTTTGAGGTTGGCATATCTTGTGAAATGAAATTTTTCAAGTATTTATGTTGGGTAGATTTTGTTCACAAAGTATGAGGATGGGCCGTTTACTATCTTTTAATCATGCATTCCACTATCAAGGTCAGCTTTGTTCTTTTCGAGAGAGCTCAGCTAATATTACAGCCCCCAATGCTTGAAAGTCAAGACATTCTAAAAAAGAGTAATGCAAACGTTATCAAGGCATGTTCTGAAATTAGAGTTGAATTGACTCTATATGGAACGAATTTTGATCTCATGTTGTATTAATGAAGTAAATATTTACTTCCCCCCAAACCAGATAAAACATAATGAAGGCAAATTCCGTATCCAGTTTGGTTTAAAATGCAATGAATTTGGTTATGAAAAGGTATTCTCTTGCAGACGTTGATGCCTTGTTTACTTAAATAGGATTTATCTTATTTTAAAAACTCACTAATAAACTTCATTGTTTTTATCTTTTATTATAATATGTTTTAGTATATATATGCCTTATAATTTGGTGTGTTCACACCAACAAATTGTTGGGGTGAGATTTTGTTGCCTGTCAGTAGTCCACAAATATTTATGACATGCCTACACTGAGCTTGTTACAATTTGCTCAGTCCCATGGGTATAACAGCAAACAAAATTTACAAAGGTCAGGTCCCCTGGAGTTTACAGTTCAGCTATTAAGCCTAGTTGTAAATAATAGCTGATTGTGAGTTATTTTAAATGACAGCATGTCGGAAAGGGCTCCGTCTAAGGGTTCAGAAAGCCTCTTGGAAAGAAAAGCTGTTAAAGCGTCAACCTTAGAAATGACTAGGATACAGCCGGGCAGTGGGCTGGGCTGTGATGGGGCCAGGAATGAGGAGTGGGTGGAGCGCATTTTAGCAGGAGGGCTTTGCACATGCAAAGTCCCTGAAGCAAATAAGTGCCTGGAGTGTTCCTGGAACTGAGCAAGACAGGACTTGGCTGAAATCAAGGTGAACTAAATTGCAAGAGCCCTGACCAATTGACTCGGAACCTTGAAAGCAAGTTAAGGACTTAATTCCAAGGCAGGTGGGAAGCCTTTGGGTGCAGGGGCGTAACGTTATTAGATTTGTGTTTAGCAGAGCAAGCTGCACCTTGAGGAGGGAGCTGGGCTGAATGGAGAAAAGATTAAGGATTAGTAGTAAGGTTCAGGAATGAGCGATGGGAATCTAGATTCTGGATGGTTGCAAAGTAGTACAAA